>NW_023615213.1:0-31020 GCF_013339695.2 Rhipicephalus sanguineus
ACCTTCGCGAACGTTTTTCGGCCACACAGAAAAAACAACGGAAAGATAAATCTTGTTGCCTTTAGTAGGACTAGGAGCACCGAGGTGACGTTCTTCGTTGTCGTTCAAGTTGTGCCAGTTACATTAATTGGCCACGTGGCTGAGAGACTACAACGCATAGATACGGTCAACGCCGTAGCGTCTGGCATCATGGTATCTGGCTTTAAATACATATTCCAGGGCCTACGACAACTTTAAGGCCTCACCTATCGCCTGCAGCTAAATGCCGATGTACGACCAACCATCAAAGCAAAATGCAGAATTGCCGTCGCCCTTCAAGAGCCCGTCAAATGAAATCTGGACAAAATGCAACGCAACGGCGTAATCGCGAGAGTGAAACAGCCGTGCTTGTGGTCCAGCCATGTGGTGGTAGTACTAAAAAATGGTAAGCTACACATATGTTTGGATCCCTCAGATTTAAACGAGGTGATTTTGAGAGAGAATTGCCATATATCTACTTCGGAAGACCTACTGCCGCGGCTGCAAGAAACCAAATATTTTTCCACCCTCGATGCTGCTTGAGGGTTTTGGCAAGTAGCCCTTGACCAACAAAGTTCGCCTGTTTGCACCATGAACACACCGTTCGGAAAGTACGGGTTTCTGCGCATGCCATTCGGCATCACATCGTCACCGGAGGTTTTTCAATGCGCCCTGTATGAAGTGGTCGGAAGCTAGGCTGGCGTAGCGGTCGTGATAGACGATATATTAGTCTGGGGAAAGACATGGCAGAAGCACGACAGAAACCTGATCGCCTTGCTTGAAGGCTGCAGAAATGCAATCTAAAGCTCGATAGTAAAAAGTTACAATATTTCCAGTCCTGCCAACGTTACATGGGCCACCTCCTCACTGCAGAAGGACTGTCACTGGATCCAGACAGAGTTAAAGATATCATGCAAGTGCCTGCGATAAAAAAGCGTAAGGAGCTTCACGTATTCCTAGGAATAGTAAACTTTGTAGCTCCTCTTATCCTAAACTTATCCGTTGCATCCGCACCTATTCGGGAGCTTCATAAGAAGGACATCGCTTAGACGTGGACGGAAGGGCAGGAAAACAGCTTCCAAATATTATGAGCTATTCTTGTTACAGCGCCAATCCTAGGCTATTTTCACCCGTCCAAAACAGTGAAACTGTCCGTGGACGCCAGCCAATACGGCGTACGCGCCGTCATCTTGGAGGATGACCGCCCTAGAGCCTATTGGTCCCGCTCCTTAATTGCCGCGGAGTAGCGGTACGCATAAAATTGAAAAAGAAACCCTAACCATAGTTCATGGCTGTATGAAGTCCAAGGACTACATACTCGGAGAACCAGTAGAATTCGACTATCGGCCCCCTGAATCAATTTTCAAGAAACCGGTTTTTGATTGCCCTTTTCGTCATCAACATGCACCTCGTTCTTCAAAGATTCCCTATCACCGTGGTATACTAACCGGGAAAGGGACTATCTTTGGCCGACGCACTTTCACGTTTTCCTTGCACAACGGAGGACCTGGTGGATGAAACGGACCAATTTCAAGTCAATGCTGTTTCTTCGTTACCTCTTTCAGATCAGCAGGGGCGACCAATCAAGACACCCTCATGACCGAGCTCTGCCGTTACGCAAGTACACACTTTTCTCATTAGTGCTTGCACTTCCATTGGTGGTGCTCGTGTGGCTGGAAAGGGTCAATGATTATTCCTATTAGGTAAAATCACTTCATGTTTGACTCTCATCTACCTCACTTGCGTTAGTAAAGCATTTGGTGGCATTCACTATATTCAACTTTTCCGTTATTGATGCGTTCCACTATATACGCCTTTTCTATGTAGGCTATGAGAAATAATGGTGTTATAAATTTATTATTTTAATGTGCATCATTTGTAGAAATGTACCTGCATTCTTATATATGTTGCTCGCGTGCAGTTCCTATGTTCATTGTATAATTACATGATTTCGCTTGCTATCCTCTACGCCAGGACTTGTGCAGTAACCTCGTCAAGCGACTTTGATCTAGGTTTTGTTTCTGTCCAAGAACGTTCCCTCTTTTTTGAGAGGAAGAAACGTGAAACAAAGAATCCGTAAGCAGAAAAAGCTAAGTCATGAATTACGTGAACACGCTGAAAAGTACCTTTGTTAACTTAAGGAAAAATTCTGTTAGAAAAAATGAAATAAATAAATTACCCAAGAATAAAAATCAGTATTGAAATCTCCTGCGAAAATAAAAATTTCGGGTAGCTCCTGCGTAAGGTGCTCAGTGTGGCATCGTTCCGCTGGCGCTGGCCGCACCACAACGCCGCCTCGCAGTGCATCGAATCCATTTTCTGACTGAGAAGCACCAGGTGAACCTTTCTAGCCGATAAGCTTCAAAATAGGACTGCTTACCTTCCAGTTGTTCCTGAGTTACTTATCCTCGTTTTCACTGAATTTATATTTGGCGACATTATGCTCACTACAATGTCATTGTATGTCGTGTAGTTAAAATATACGAGGAGCATTCATCAAGTAAGGACCGTTTGTTAATATTTAAATATTTACACCTCAGAATATAGATTTAGTTGTGCAGCGCCAACTGGTAATTTTTTGCGAAGGTACTGACGTTATTGTTCTGACTCAGTAGTCGTCTGCTTTTCAGATATCGCAAACGACAATGTCTGCGAAAATCGTTGCTCCCTCCTGTTGTGAAGTGCGAGCGGCAATTCGGTTTTTGCTGGCAAAAGGATCATCAGCAGCTCGTATTTGGGGGGGGGGGGGGGGGTTGTGCCTAGTTGATGTACCTCAAGTGATGAATGAAGTAAAGGTCAGAAAATTGCGCCGAGACTTCACAAATGGCCGCACAAATGTGCACGACGTAGAGCGGAGTGGCAGGCTCAGAATCCAGACCAATGAAGCTGTTCAACAAGTGGACTGGGAATGGCGATTAGATCGACGACTGCCAGTTAGTGGTCTGCCGGATGAATTTCCTCTTGTCGGCCGCACTACCATTTGCACGGTTGCAACTGAAGAGCTCGGATATCACAGTGTGTCCATGGTGGGTACGAAAAATGCTTGCCGACCAACTCTACCGGCAAACAATTCCCAGGCGGCGAATTTCTATGCAGATGAAAACTGGTGCAGCAATAATGCAGAAAAGTGAAGTAGGCTTGTACTGAACTAAACCCGTCAATAAAAGTTTTACTCAGGAATATTTATTTTCTTGGACCAAACGGCCCTTACTTCTTGAATAACCCTCGCATTTGCAAAGCTATAGGTTTGCATAACCTGTCTTTTTAGTTATATTAAATTGTGCTTTACTATAGGATGCCCCACTTGTACCTACTGTGCATTTATGCTGTTATTGAATTTTATACGTCGGATATCGGATTTCGCTTGTCTACCCTACTTATAAGTTCTACTGATATTTGGAATACTACTGTGCTAACAATTGCACCAGTGGTTCAAGTGATCATAGCAATTTCTTTTGTTTTTTTTTATGAACTTATGCGGACTGATCATGAATCTGCGTTCTTCCTGCGACAATTCAAAGACATTTGCTTGTTGGAATATTTTCTTGGTCTTTAGAAGTGCGTTTCTGGTGGCCTGACGTAGGCCACTGCATCGAGACAACTTTTTCTAGATACTGCGTTATCATGTGACCAGGTGAAAAGGTGACCGCTACACCATCTCTCGCATGACTGATAACGTTCGTTCGATATAAAGGAATTGTCTGATGAGACTTCCTAGAATCCACTAACTGTGTTAATGGTTGGAAACAAAGGTTACTGCATTACAGACAAATGATTTGTACGCATATTTCATTTAACTTGAGTGGTATGAATACTGCGAATGCCTGCACACATGCAGACGTTCCTATATCCATTGCACGTGGTTTTGTCCCGATACGCAAGACATTCAGCTAATGAACTCTTCTCACATGAGCGTACCCATTCCGTGCGAAAGAGCTCCAGTAGTTCATCACGACTTCGCTCAGCTTCACTTCCGGACCAGAGTGGGCGTCTTCGAACGGCACACCGAACAGCAGGTCGATGTCATCTCCACGAGTGGTCACCTGCGTGAACACGGTCCTGCTATGCAGTGTCAAATATGCATGTGCACGCAATGTATAATTATGACTGCGTTTTAACACGAAAGTGTTTCATGCCGGGGTCCACGAAGACTTTGATAATGTATTTCCGTCGCGGAAATACGTCAGCAAAATGAACGCCATCAGATGGCAAAGAAAAAAAAACTTAAGAAAACGTTCTGTTGACAGGAGTAGAACCCATGGCCTCTCAGTCCGCGACGATGGCTGGCGGGCGTTTAGCCGACTGAGCTACCGCCTAACACATAACGGAGGCTGCCTGAACGCGCCTTTTATCTTTCACTCTTGCCTCTTACAGTGCTCTTGATTGGATGGATAGATGCTATGAGCTTCCCCTTTATAAAGAGGCCGTGACATGTGTGCCACCAGGCTCGAAGAAAGAAAATGAAAAACGCGCCGTTGCTACGACCGTCCCATTCGGCGCGTTTGTCGACGGCGCGTAATTTTGTCAACGCTTTAACAAACCGTGAGGTGGTGGCTTTAGCCCAAGCCTCGCCCATAGCATCCATCCGTATCGAAGAATAGCTCTCCGATGCTCGGCTGGCTGTGGCACCTGGTTCCCCGCTCACCCTGTGAGAATTAACAACCAAGTTAGAGGGAAGACACGACGCCCGTAGCGTTTCTCTTCGCGTTTCACGACGCTTTGAAGGAGTGCATATCGAGTATCAGTGTTTATTATGTGCTTTTTGATGCCATCTTTGTGAGGGATTCACCATATGCGGTGTCCACATTTATGTTAAGAACTTCATCTACCGGAAGGGTTAAATCACGATCGTGGGCGTTACTTGTCGGTACGGTGATGTAGCACTAGGCGTCAACGTGAGTGCGCCCACATAAAGCGGTGCTATGTCTGCCAAACGACAGATTCCTATGACAGAGGGATCAGCCATCTTTTTAGTTAAACACGCCATAGCATTTATTCCTTTATCTAGAAGATAGTGTGATATTCAAGGGGTGACGCTTATTATTAAGGGCGGTTACGGCGATAAGAAAGTTACGCAGGGTTTCATGACACAAGGATACCAATGCTATTTATTCATTTATTCATTTATTCATAATACCTCAAAGGTCCCACATGGGACATTACATGAGGGGTGGGCGAACGAAAAAACTGGCGGGTCAGGTTAGGTTTCACGTCTTGAAAGATGGTCTTCAATGGCAGCTTTTGAATTGAGCAATGTCGGTGATGAGGGCGATATCGGATGGAAGGGCATTCCATTCTCCGGCAGTATGCAGGAAAATGAACGTTGGTAGGTGGTCGTATGTGCACGTGGTAGATATACAGCATTTTGGTGCGAGTGGCGAGAGGAACGATGTGCAGGAATGATGATTTGGTTTCCTGGAGGCAGCGAATGGAAAAACCTAAAAATAATATTAGACGAGCAGTCTTGCGGCGAGAAGAAAGTGAGGGGAGGCAGAGCTGGGATTTTAGGGCGGATACACTTGATCTGTAGGAATAATCGGAAAGAATGAACCTGGCAGCGCGGTTCTGGACTGATTCAAGGGAATTGTTTATATTAACTTGGTGATTGTCATAAATAGCAGAGGCATATTCTAGTTTGGATCGAATCAACGTTTTATATGCAAGTAGTTTGACTGCAGGGGATGCTGATCATAGGTTACGGCGTAGATAACCTAATAGGCGATTGCAGGAATTAGTTAGTTGGAGAATATTGTCACGTGGTCGTGACGTCGACGAAGGCAGCAGTCAGCAAGTCGAGATGAAACTCTTTATTAGGCCGAACTTGTGGCCGAGAAACTGAAAGCTACAGCAATACACTGATAGCGGCGGACAGAGCGTCGACCGTCGATCAACTGACAAGCGGTCAAGCGCGTCGGCTTTTATACAGGTGCTATGGAAATTTCCAGCAATATCGCTGGTGGCGGCGTTATCTCTCGACAAAGCTGGAACATTCGCGTGCGGCACGCAATCTTAACAAAACGATCTACTAAAATCGTGAAGCTTCTCGAACACTGCTTCACGGCCAGCGTCGAGCGTTGATAACCGTCCTTGCTGGTCAAACTCGAACACATCAAAATAAAAGAAGAAGCGGGCGTGGCAATATGATGGGCCCAGGACAGATCACTAGATATATGTACTCCTAGGTATTTAAATGTCTTGCATTGGGTTAATGTGTTGTTGTTGAGAGAGTAAGAAGGAGCTACATAGTTACGGCGACGATGAAAGGACACGTGGGAGCACTTACTGACGTTGAGGGACATGTACCATTGGTTGCACCACGCCTCGATTTTAAGGAGGTCATCCTGGAGAGAGGAAGAGTCTGTGGAATTTGTTATTTGACGATACAGAACAAAGTCATCTGCAAAAAGGCGTATATTAGATGATACATTAACAGGAAGGTCATTAATATATATGAGAAAGAGTAGCGGTCCAAGTACGGAGCCTTGCGGCACACCAGATAAAACAGGGGATAGAGACGAGGAAAATGAGTTGGTGGAAACAAATTGAAGGCGATCGGTCAAGAATTCACGTATCCAATTAACTGTGTCGGGGTGTAGGTTTAGGTGCGAAACTTTATGCATGAGAAGAATGTGCGATACTTTATCGAAGGCTTTTTCGAAGTCCAAAAAAGAGCGTCGGTGGCGATGTTCAAATCCAGGTTAGAATGTACATCATGCAGGAATAATGCGAGCTGAGTATTGCAAGAGTGAGCTTTGAGAAACCCGTGCTGGTTAGGATGAAAGAAGTTGAGAGATGACAGAAAATTGGCCATGTGTGAATGTAGAATGTGCTCCATTAGTTTAGAACAAACGCTGGTGAGGGAAATGGGACGGTAGTTGCTAGGATTTGTACGGTCGCCCTTTTTAAAAATGGGAATTATCTTACCAACTTTCCAGTCAGAGGGGATAGATCCAGTGCAGAGGGATTGCTGGAATATTAACCTTAGGAAGAGACTGGTGATGTGCTTGGTGTTTTTTAATACCTTAGCGTTTATGCCATCAATGCCACACGAAGATGAATTTTTTAATGACTCAATAATTGTAACAATGCCGTTCGCGTCGAAAGTGATGTTTTCCATGGGGGGGTAATTAGACGGTGGCAAATGAGGAAGAATTTCGGGGCATGCATTAGTGAACACAGAACAGAAAGCAGTGTTTAGATCATCAGCAGTCTCAGATTCCGGAACAGGGCAGCCAGCACTGTCACGGAGAAAAACACTGCTAGACACCTGGGGATTAATGCATTGCCAGAAGCGTTTCGGGTTAGTGTGCAACATGGAGGGCAGCGTGGTTGAAAAAAAGCCACGTTTGGCGTCTGCGACGTGCTTCTCATACTGCTTGACCGCAGCGTGGTATTTCTGCCACTGAAAGTCAGATTGAGAGGAGTTAGCAGAACGAAAGAGACGTTTCTTTTTATTGTTCAGACGTTTTAGTGTTGTGTTAAACCACGGAGATTGTTTCCGTTCACTGATTGTTATGGTGGGAACGTATCTTTTAACTAGGCGCAGAAATTCAGATTTAAACAGCAACCTGTTAGTGTCAAGTGAACGGTGGTGAAAGTCCGCCTCAAAGTTATCATAAAAGGTTGTTAAATCTTGGGACATGCTGTTGTAGTCGCCCCTGTCATAAAGCGTGAGTGTTTTTTTATTCTTGTTGGATTGGACATGTGACATGAAAAAGTAGCATGCAGTATCTTATGATCACTGAGACCATTCAGGTACGCGATATCGGAAAGGTTTTCAGGGTGTGAAGTTAATATTAAGTCTAAAATGTTATCCGAATGGTCAGTAGTGCGAGTGGGATTGTTGACAACTTGCGATAGCCCAAATGTAAGACACGTGTTGACAAATTCACTGGCCATGTTACTTTTTGATAGTGTGGAAGCGAGATTTGACCAAGCGATAGATGGGAAGTTAAAATCACCAAAGAGCAAGACAGGCGTGTTAGGATACGACTTAGATATCTGGCCCAACGCATCGTGGAAAGCGGGCAAGAATGCGGCATCGGCAGAAGGAGGGCGATAGCAAATGCCAAGAAGGATGCGCGGGAAGGATGCAGTGCAACATAGCCATAGCATTTCAAGAGGGGATTGAATTAATATCGGGATGCATCGTAGTTCATGGCTTGTGGCGATAACGACGCCACCACCGCGGGTATTGTCGACTCGATCTTTGCGAAATATATCGAAGTCTGGAAAGAGGGGCAGGATCTCGGAATCGCGAATGGATGTGTTAAGCCACGTCTCAGTAAGCAAAACAACATTACACGAAGATGAGCTGATGAGGCCACATAACAAGTCACGTTTTGGAATTACACTACGGATATTAGTATGCAAGAACGATATGGAAGAACGATTGCGTTGCGGTGTTTGAGGTTTAGACTGGGGTAACTGCTAGGATTTGCGCTCGACTACCTTGTTGGCCTGCTGGTCGTAGACAAAGGTTTTGCCGCCAGAGAGAAGTCTATCGTAACGTAGCTTGAACTGGAGGCTGTTAGTCTTTCCATATTCAATAAGGCGTTTACGAGCTAGTCGAGTTGCAGGGGAAAAATCTTCAGCAAGGCCAAAACCTGATCCTTTAAATTTGTGCGCTAATGAAAGAATGCGATCTTTGTCTTTGAAGTGTGCGAACTTAACAATGACTGGTCTTGACCTGCCGTTACGATATGATCCGAGTCTATGAGCGCGTTCAATTTCACGCGAATCAATGGGGGACTGAAGATGCTGAATGCAGTGATCAATGATTAGTTTTTCGGACTCACGCCAGCTTTCATTAGGAGTGTCTTTTAACCCATAAAAGACAAGGTTACATCGACGAGACCTGTTGTCGGCGTCGTCAGCTCGGGCAGTCAGGGCAGACACATGTGCTATGCAAGCGTCAGTTGCCGTACGAAGTGTGGAAATTTCAGTTTTGGCAGCCACAAACTCGGTGCACTCAGATTCAATTTTGGCCAACCTAGAGGTTATTTCGAGAAATCTTTTCTCATGATCAGTCAGGGTTACTTGAATAGATTTTAGTTGGTCTAGAGTGGCTGACTGCCCGGACTGAAGCTGACGTAGCGTGGTAAGCAGTTCAGAGTTTACACTGTCATTAGGACCGGGGTTCAATTCAACATCACCGGACAATAATAATAGTCACACAGTATACAAGAGCAATCATACACAGTGGTGCAAATTGAATGTGGGCTCGGCAGCACGACTAACGCTCTATGACTAGTTCGCTTAGCAAAAAGGGAGTCGCTATTGGTTACCTGCATGGCGAAAAGCAGTGGTTGGTAAGCACGAGCCATCGTGGTAAGCACGAGTGGGCTCGGCGGCACGTCAACGATGGCTCGTGCTTACCAACCACTGCTTTTCGCCATGCAGTTTCTTGGCCTGGCGTCCTTCGGTCTACCGGAGCTGGCCCTCGGGGGCCCTGCTGGATCCACCCCGCTACTCGGTACCGTGGTGCCCTCGCATACTCCCTTGGGACTGCGCCCTGCTCCGAGCACCTGTATTCCCCGGCACGCGAGGCTGCGTGCGCCATGTGCGCACACGATCAAATCAACTCCTGTCAACTATCATCGACTATCTTCCTTCCACCCGGCTATCTTGGCACGGGTTCCGGTTCCGCATCGACAACGGCGACGCCCCTTCCGCCAGGATCGGATATATTGCCTCGCCATCGCCTGCGCGCCTTTAGTGGGCTCGGCGGCACGTCAACGATAGCTATGATGCCCACCACAAGGTAGTATAACCAGAAGGTAATATTTTAATGTTAAAAGTGGTCAAAGCGATAAAAATATTTATTTTAGTTTTCAGCGGAGACCAACAGCTTCAGCCGCGATCTACATGCTTTCATAAATCTCGCCTGCTGCATTATGATGGGCGAAGGATCAGTTGCCGGGCATTTTTCCGGCGAAAGTATTATCGTCAGGCGTGCGTGCTGGTGTTGGTGGCGGCAGTACGCAATAAGAGACGCGTTCAGAGCACGTTTTGCCCTAATATGCGGAGATCTTGAGCCGCGGTCAGGTTGTGAATTAAGTCGCGAATGACGAAAATCGCAGCTTTTAAACTGCTCTTATGCAAACTAAGTAATGGATTTACGTATTCAACAAGAAAATGAAAATGCACTGATGTCGCAGACGCCTGTTTATTCTTTTCTTGGTACTTTCGACAATTCGGCATTCGGTAAATGCAGACATTTTTTCCGGTCCCTTGCAATCCTAATTAACTAGCTTTTACTGTAATGATGTACGAAGGCTAACACAGAGGAGTAGCACATCCGGAGGCACAATCGCTCTCTTCCCCACAGGCTTTTGTCTGTCCCTTTGATTTTGCTGCCTCTGGGATGCTACTATGTGGGTTCTTGGGTGTTTTTATTGTAATGTCTTGCTTACTTGGTAAAATATGCATCAGACAGGAGGGAGTGGGGTAATGCTAGGGCAGAAAGGTTTATTTATAGCACTGAGTTCAATTTACGATGGTCAAAATAATTATCAGATGGTAGCAAATACCATTTGGTACCACTACACCTTGCGCAAAGTTGGGGCTAGGAGTCTTTCCGCCAATTTTTCCTGGACGAGTATTTGAGTTGCTCTTCAGTGACCGAACTGGTACTAAGACCCTGCACTGATAAATCGAAAATGCGTACCATTTTCTTTCGGCACTTCTCTAGGCAGGAAGGTCGAAAGGCTTGCCATTTGTAGATATCCAAGAAATTACTTTTTTTATTTGCGAGCACGTCTGTGCGAAAGCATTCACTGAGTGACTGTGAAGGGGACGCTTTCTGTTCTGAAAGGCATTGTTGTTGTCTGAAAAGCAGTCGCTACGTGGTTCAAAACTCTTGTTTGTCCTTCGGCTTGTGATGGCTGCAGTGGTCACTTCAGTTGTTAATCGAGACAAAAATATTCTGCAGATAAAAATGCATATGAGGGGAATGTTCCACTGAATGCTTGACTTGTGACTTGCCCAAGAACCAAATTTCAAAAGCCAGACAGGAAATTGAAGCGGGAATAAAGAAGTCCCCGTTGAATAACTGCCACACAAGGCGCCGAACCATCTATAATTATCAATCCACGGGGATTCAATCGAAGCTCTTGAAAAATATCCACGGCTGGAGCCAGCTCGGGATATTTTTTTGCCGGGCCAGTTTTCGCCGACGCCAGCAAAAACCGGGTGTAGTAGCGGCAGCACGGCACCTATTGCCCCCCCCCCCCCTTCTCCCCCCGTAGTCGCCGCCTATAGTGCGCACCGCTTATGTATGTTTCACTGCCCGCATGATGCGTCACATTAATGTTGGTAGGTGTTTGCCGCTTTTTGTTGACAAAGCGGTAATCGTGGCGAGCTTTCGAGATATGTGAGGTGCATTTCGCCTAAAGGAGGGGTAAAGGACGTCAATGATAAATTTTGACCGCACGCTCAACTGCAGGTCTAGAAACTGGTTTGCGTGTCATATGCTTCACTTTGTTCCAAATGGAAACTATGCATTATACTCCTTTCATTCAGCTAGAAACTGATTTTATGTCGTTAAATTTGTTCCACTTTCTAATGCACTACAGAAGGAATGCACAAATCGGTGGCGGCTATAAAGGAAGTCTGAATGCGTGACCAGGGGCACATGGTATTTATTTACGGAAGTATGGTATAAATTGCCAATTGTTGCTACACTGTAATGTCTAGAACTTTCGTACTGCTGTCATACATTCTGTGCTTGTAGACAATCATCCGTTGGTTGGGTTAAGCTCCATTCACTGACGTTTCTGTTAGAATGATTTCATTTGGTGACCTCGTCAACTGTTACTTCAAGTGCACCGTGCAACTTTTGTTCTGTATTTTTGAGTGTGCAAAGGCAGTTATTGAGCTAACACTGTTAAACTTCATTATTTCATTTTGACGGGTACGCAGAATGACTTTGACTTAAACTAAATTGAATTAACCCAAGTTATAAGCAAAATGCAATATTTCGCGATAAAGAAAGGTGACGACGGTGACGAATCAGTAACGACGGTGAGATTGAAACGAAAGCAGCATCAAAGTAGGATTAAAGACGGGCCCGAAGAAAAGAAAGATAATGTTAGGCGGCTTGCCGGAAAAGCGAGATTAAGAGTGGCAACTAGACTAGAAGATTGTGCAACGCGTGAGCTAATAGGAGCAGAGGAGCACCCCCCCCCCCCCGACCTTTATTAAATTCACCAAGGAACGGTAGGCATTCGCAACACATGACTGGCAATTAAATTAGCGTTATCCTATAAGCGGAAATTGCAATTTTTCAGTGATAACTTAAGGGCCAAAAAGATGGATAAACTGCTGCACGCGACGCGAAAAACATTGCGAGCGGTACCACAAGATCCCATGGACTCTACGTCTAAACAAGATAGACACGCACACATTCCTAATCTAAAGGTAAGATTGTAACAGAAAGGAATCGTGCATAAAAACCACTGACGTGTGCCCGTTGGATCGCTAAAAACACGAGCGAATAAAAAATGCAAGCGCACCATATCAGAATACACAAAACACGATGGTCAATAGAAAATACGCGATAAGAAGACAACAAAAATCTGATGACACGTAACAGTAGTGAACACGTGGCCTTATATGAGGTGAGCGAGTTCAACATGGAAGCAGGGGGCCACTGATTTCTCGCTGCGGTGATCTCTGCCGAAAACAATGCCGGAATCCTGCCGCGTATCCGTCTCGTGCACGATTTTGACTTTCCACCACACATGTCCACACACCGCACTTCTTGAAGAATTCTGCTGGTCGGAGTGAAAAAAACTTCCCAGTCGAAAATCACAACAGAATAGTACGACAGAAATTCTGTTGTCTTTCGTATTTTGGGACGCTGTAGTCTATTGTCTGTCCTGTAGTGAATTGTCTGTCCCGTAGCGAATTGTCTGTCCTGTATTGAATTGTGTGTCCTGTAGTGAATTGTCTGTCCTGTAGTGAATTGTCTGTCCTGCAGTGAATTGTCTGTCCTGTAGTGAATTGTCTGTCCTGTAGTGAATTGTCTGTCCTGTAGTGAATTGTCTGTTCTATAGTCAATTGTCTGTCCTGTAGTCTATTGTCTGTCCTGTAGTCTATTGTCTGTCCTCTGGTATGTCGTGCAGTCCAGTTGTCTGTCACGTGGTCCACTAATCTGTCGTGCTGTCCAGTTGCCTGTCACATTATCCAGTTCTGTGTCACGTCATCCAGTTGTCTGTTGCATGGTCCAATCGCATTTAGGGTGCTAGAGCCTTGTGGCCCTTAACTACTCCAAGATCATAACCTGTTCATGTAGTACGCAGTAATAAAATTCAGTTCCTCGGCAGGGCAAGCGGAAGCTTTGCAAGTTTGTCTTACTTTTTACTAATAAAAAATTTATTCCTTTGTGGTAGGCAATGCAAATATGAGCTTTTGAAATCGGACAAACCAGTCCAATCCTGATAACTTAACACTGCGTACTAAGAAATCTGGAGTGACAGCACTGCAGCTGACAACTAAGGGTAATTTACCAACAAACTTAATAATTTTGCAACAGACCCTTAATGCCTCAAGCTACACTGAGGTAGTCAATGGCCTCAGGATCAATAACTAAAAAAAGATGTTCTAAGTACTGTATTTGGACGTAATAGAGCAAAACAAATGAAAAGAAATTTCTTGCAGCTTCACTAGCAATAAGTTTATCTATGCAGGGCTGAGGGTAGCAACTGGATTTTAAAAATGCACACATCTGCACACTTTCCCATGCACATTTACATGGAACCTCTTAAGTGAAGTTGACACGTACTCATTTTTAAAACCAATTAGCACTTTAATAACTTCAAGGGCAATAAAATTAATGAAAATGTCCATGAAAACCTAGCTGGATTACTAGTGCAGGTTGGCACATTCTTGTGCAAGGTACCGTGCGGGGACTGGTGTTTCTTCTGGAGGTCCTGCAGGGGACACTTTTTCGCCTCGAGGTAAGGTGTCTGCGAATATAAGAAGCAAGCACAAGTCTTATCTTCGACGAAAAAAAAAAATATGCACATAAAAGGTACCTCATACCAATTGAATGGGAGGGCACGGGTGTCAAATAATCCCAAATTATATTACAGGTAACAACCCCTCATTTCCCCACCACTGCAGTCTGTCCTTGCTCGGTGGCATTCTCAACAAACATTAAATGTAAACCAGGAAATTATATAGGTCACTCACAACACACAAGAGCAGCACATTATTAATGTCCCAAGGGGCATTTTGTCTGTTTCAAGGTGTCTCAGCACAGAAAGTGCATAGGCTATTGCATTTTGGTGCTGTCGGCTGAAATGCAGAAGTACACGGCAGTGCATGGTTTGATCAGTGAAAGGTTCAATTATATGCATGAACTTAAGAAACAGGTATGTACATCGATTATTGGCGAAGCACACTACAGACCTAGAAATCAAAAAGATGCTAGGCTTTCTACAGTTGGTGCTATGCACTCTGGAATGCCTAACCAGGATTGGTGAGCCCAATGACCCCCGATGACCCATAGATGCCAACCATATGCACTGTTAAATGAAAATGCTACAGCCATAAAAGCCAAACATTACCAAAAAGCTGCGGCAGATGCGTATTACAGCAGTGTAACAATATTCTTGCTGAATTGACAAACACTCTAGACCTACCACTTAATGCATTAGCATTCACCATTGCAAACTTCGAGGCAGCGAAAGCCTTCCTAATGTTTGCAAGTATCGCTATAAAACAAGAAAGTAGACTTGGATGCGCAACCACGCAACCGAGCACCCAACAAACACCAGATGATGGCAAACCATATGTTGTCGGTTTCACTGAGTTGTGGTTAAGCACTTTTTTTTTAAATTGTTGGTGTTTGTTAGGTGAAATATTGTCTGTAACTATTGCACCAGCACAAGATAAATGTAAAGGCACATTTACTGTGCACACTCTGCTGAACATCTGTCCGTTTTTGTCCTTAGCAGTGATTTGAATGTTGCTGAGGTGGGCAAAACATACGTTGCTGGGAAATCTCTCAACAATACAATACTACACTGAACGCCTTAAAGGGCCCCTAAACCACCCTCCGATATCTTTTCAAACGTTTCAAGTAAACACGCGCATCGTGTGCAGAATGCCGTCATGATCAACGATGCCACACATGGCAGCGCTACAAGCTGCGGGTGCACCACAAATTCCCAAGAAACAATTTCTTCACCTCTCCGGGCCCTTCCGGTTTGCCTAGTGACGTGTGTTCAATCTGTGATGCGCTACGCAGGCGATGCTGTGATTGGTCGAACAAGAACCTACGACTTCCGGTTAGTCTGCAAGCAGCTGCCCGCGCTTTGCTGTTCCTTCCGTCGTGTTGCCGGCGTGCGCGCGCTTGCGAATCAGCAACTGCAGCCAGTAATGCAACTGCCAAATTGCTAGCGTACAGGCACAGTCACGCCTAGCGGGCTGATAAGCTGTGCGGACTGAATCCGACAGTGATTTGCGATGGCTTTCACGCATTGGTGTGCGGCGCTTGGCTGGAAAAGCGCCGACTGGAAAAACGAAAAGATGCGACACGTGTTACCTCGTGATGTCACCTTGCGAAATGCCTGGCTTCAGCGCATCGGAGTTACAGCACAATCAAAGCGCAACAGTGTTGTACGTGCTTGTGGGTGCCACTTCGCTGCTGAAGACTACCATTACGACTCACGCCTGCTGCAGGAGTTTGGCTCCGGTTTTCTACCACGTTGGCGATCCCTTGAAGGCGTGCGCGCGCAACACAGGGTCCATACCGGCATGATTCGTAGGAGCACGGGCCGGCACGGCAACAACAGCAGTTAGCCGAGAAGCACGGAGCTGACGGAGTCGCGGTCGCGGCAACGGACTGGAAGTGCATGCTGTTTTGAAGAGTGCGTCAGCTATGATGGTATGTCAAGTGAGACTGGAAGGGGCGTTCGGCGAGGAGGGCAAAGCGGCTTTGGGAGAGGAGACCAGCCGACGAGCGGAGGGTAGCGAAGGAAAGAGCGAAAGGATCGGTAGCCGCGTTTCGATCGTCAAACACGTCTAACTCTGCTACTACAGCATCGTTTAGAAAAATTTTTTACGGCTACGTGTTCGTTGTAGACTCGTGCACAACTTCCCCACCACAACTAAATTTGGACGTCTGGGTGGTTTAGGGGCCCTTCAGATCTCGGCTATTCGCTAGAAAAGCAATGGCACTTTCTTATTCGCTCCCCTTAGGATCCACTACTCTCCTCACAATGTGCTTTGTGGTGAAGCAATGCGGCAATTCTGCGTCTATTACGACAATTTTTTTAAAACTCAACAAAGTCTATAAACACAATAGAACTACATCACATGGCTGGACAGTCGGCAGTAAGTGTGTCAAAAAAGTATAGAGGCTGACGACACAGTAGTTTTGAAGACAAGGAAGCGGAGACATACAAAAATGTGTGGAATTATTGATGGTGTTTAACGTCCCAAAACCACAATATGATTATGAGAGATGCCGTAGTGGAGGGCTCCGGAAATTTTGACCACCTGAGCGTCTTCTTCAACGTGCACCTAAATCTAGTACACGGGCCTCAAAAATGTGTGGAATGACTCATGTTCAGGCACATGCAGATTGGTGAAGCCATCCAAGTAAAAATGCATGCTTGCACTCATTTGAAAGGGTATAACCAGCAAGATTCATTTTTTATAGTTTAATCGAAGTGATTTGTTTTAGGCAAGATAAGCTAGTTTTATATTGAGCGTCCACCGTGTCCCTGGACGCTGGACCATAAGTCCACTTCACTGTGCCGCACACTTCTTTGGAACCATGGAAAGAGGCGGCAGCCACTTGGGTGCTAAGATCTTATGCTGCTTTGTGGTTTTTCACGTTTTTACATGCTTCGGCTTTTTGAAGTGCCGCCAACAAAGTTTCAGATGGTTCACTTTGAAATATATAATTAATAATATAAGTACCTAAACACTGGCGATACACTTCTATTTTATACGCAGCTCGCTTAATTGTGACTTTCGCAATTGTGCATCACAGTCGACTGCTGCTTAGGTATCTCACGCTCTTTCTTCGGCAGTGATGAATTGTTTTGGGGATCGCATCCCCAACTGAGCATGAGCACGCAGCATCCATGGGTTATCTTTAGGCCGCACCCTTTGAACCATGTAGCAAGCATTGAGAATGACGAGTATACTGTGTCTTTGTCATACTTTACACGGATAGCCTGTATAATTAATGGAGAGAAAGTGTGAATATCTCAAAGGATGCGCCACCCTACGATTACTGTGATAAAGGCATCGCATGCAGCGTGGGAGAGCACATGGGGAATAATGTTTGACTGTGTAGCTTTAAGAAGGTTCTAGCTTGAAACGGTGGCAAGACGACGATAGTATTGTTTATCGAGGATGGCCGGTTTGATGGAAGAAAGATGTCGAAGTGGGCGTGCCGCTGCGTTGTAAGCTGAAGCTTCCATCTGCGTAGCTAATCATTATTTATTCTAAAGTGCTTTAATTTCTTGTTTACGAATATGTCTCATGCCTTCTTTCTCAAGGGATGTGCATGTTTTCGCATCAGAAACATGAGGACAAGCGTTATCGAAGACAACTTCATTTTGCTTGGCAGTTCTAAATCACTATTCTAATCACTAAAAAACAAGCACATTTCTTGAAGACGGAGGCATATGATAACTTCCTAGTCAATTAGTAAACCAACAAATGAAAGTGCTTCAAAATTATTGAGCCTTAAATTCACAGGTGGAAGCCTCAGATGCAGAAGCACAAGCAACCTCGCTTCAACGTCTTTCTTTCACCATGTCGGCCACCCTCGAGGAGCAGTAATATTGTCTCCTTGCCTTCATTTCAAGCTAGAACCTTTTTAAAAGGCATGCAATCAATGAGATACCCCCACATGCTCTCTCACCATCCACGCTTCATGTGATGCCTTGAGCAAAGTACTGCAAAGCAGCACTGTCTTTTTAGATTTTACTGCTGCTTTCACTTTTCGTTGTACAGGCTCTTCATGTAAATTATGACAAGGAAGCGGTACACTCACCATTCACAATGCTTATGCCGCATGCATCTAAGAAACGCGGCTGAAATACGACCCCGGATGTCGTGCGCTCAGTAGGGAATGGAATTTCTGCGACAAAGTTCAGCTCTGCTGAAGAGACGAACATAAGATACCGAAGCAGTCAGTTCCGAGGCACAATTGGTGTGAATCACATTTAATGAGGTGCAAATAAAAGAAAACGAAGAAACACCAACGAAGCGCTTTTCGTTGGTGTTTCCATGCTCTTTGCAATCGTCTCCTTGCCAAACCTGCTTCAGCAGCCTTTCGGCGACAGCAGAGAGCAATGTATTAGGGTAATCGGCGTTTTTCGAGCTGGCCTACTTGCGCGTCAAAACTACGCTTCAAGGCATCAGGGCAGGACTTTTTCAGAGCACCACCCAGGCATAAGTTAATTAGGGCAACTGTAAATGAAAATTAAGCAACTGCCGCAGAATTGACACTGCGTGAAAGCCTCTCAACACAAACAGGATAAAAAAACTTAGCAGGAAAGGAAAATTTATTCACTATGAGTATTACCTCAAAATGACACAAAACAAAGGTACTGAGCTAGTCACAACGTTGCAGAAGCAGTGCGATACTCCCTCATAGTGCAAACAAATGCAACTATAGCTGGTGCATTCATTTCAAAGGCAAAGGAATTGATCACTTCTGGCATAATCTCGTTAGGCGTTTAACCTGCACTTCAAGGTCACTGTCCTGCTAGCGCACTTGATCTAGGAAGGTGCAAAAGCCTACAATCGTGCCAGAGGCTGACATGCAGCATCGAAATCATGCCTTCAAGACAGGCCTTATCATTGCAATCAATTAGCTTTCACTTTAGATAACCATGGCGTGAATGAGTGAAACCCTCACATGTGCAATGGTAAAAACGTGACGGTATGATACATTATCACATAGTCTCAGAAATGTAAATAACAAAGTGCACGCAACAGGCTGTTCGTACTGCTTCAGTGAAGTGACCAGCGGGTTGTAGCGCGCGGAGCCGAACGCTCTTGGGTGTGTATCATAGCAGAATTGTTGCACAACTTATCTGCTCCTCTAAAAAAGAAAAAGGAAAGATACGAGAACATGCTGCTGTAAATCATTAGAAACTAAAAATACGGGGTTAATTGCGAAAGCATCTCGCAATGCTGCTGAATGTGCTTACGAACTCGGATATCTCTTCACACACCATTTTACTTTATTTTTCACTATGCGTATCGCCAAGGCTCACTCCACTCGGAACGAAAACGCACAATGAAGCTTTCCGTTACATTAAGAAGAAAGCATACAGGCATCTCACTTTTTCGTGATCCCGGTCCCATTTGAGCATCGCCGAGTTTCCGCTGCACACGTCGGTTGTTGTTCGACTGACGCCTCCTCCATCCCTTGCTCAGTTTCTGCAGTCGGCGGACAATTTTGTCTTAACGGGGTGCTTACAAACAAGTGAAGTACTGCTGCAATACTCACGGCTCACGTGCAGTAAGTGGGTGCTGCCGTTTTCCTCGCCAGCCCGCAAGACTTCGTAGAGTTCTTTGTCAAAATCGTCGATATCCAGCGGGCGGAAACGACGAAGCGCACAAGAGAATTCACTGCTGCATAGGATGAGGAAAACATTTCTGAACTTAACACTGCACAATGGATCTTGCTGAGCGCAGTGGTGGGAATGCCTTCCAGCATTTTGGAGCAGCCATTGGAGCAGGCAAAATCTGCTTTTGGAGCAGCTACACCTGTGTTTGGAGCAGGCACGGACTTTTAATGAAACACACAGAGGAAGAAAATTTTGCCTAGAATTTAGCCGAGCTGCCTAGAATTAGCCAATTTAGCCAAGCTGCAAAGAAAGCCCGCGAAATACAAAAAAAAAGATCCACGTGACTAGCGCACTCGCGCGCCGTGATCGTGCTGCTCTCAGCCGTGGTAGCCACCATAGCCGTGGTTTGACCGAACGAAATCAGCTGCGGCCGCGACTCGCCGGCTCCGTTGCAGCGGTAGGCCGATAAGTTGGCGGTTGTCGCTTGGCCTGCGCTCGCTAAAACTTGCACCGTCACGCGCGCCAACTGGCTGACACAGGCCAAGAAACTACCGCCAACTTATCGGCCTACCGCTGCACTAGCTGTGACGAAGCCGGCGAGCGCGCGGCCGCGCTGATTTCGTTCGCTCAAACCACGGCTGAGAGCAGCACAATCGCGGCGCGCGAAAGCGCTAGCGACGTTTTTTTTTTTTTTTCGTATTTCTCGAGCTTCTTTGCAGCTCGGAAGAAATGCGACACATGAGACTTTCTTTCTCGCAAATAATGCAATGAGGGTTTGTGAAGACGCTCTCTAACTTTGCAAATCCCACTTCTTGCCTAAAGTCAATATTTAGAAATTAGTTAAATAATCCTAATTACCAAATTATTTACAAAACAAAAATATCTGTAGTGCGCAAGGTGGCTGTCAGCAATATGTAAATGTTTCACTCAACTGCCTCTAATATTGCATTTTTTAACCCTTGGCACAAGGTAGCTGGGACTAAGGTCCCTTTAGCTGGGACACCCGATACACACACACACACACACACACACACACACACATATATATATATATATATATGCGCGATAACGTTTTACGCAATAAAAGTTTACTGCGCCACTGAACTTGCTGACGCCACAGTGTCTCTTTTCGAAAGTGCGGAAATCGGTCGATAAATGATTCCTACTTGAGTGCGATTGCCGCGATGCAAGCATAGGGAAAGAACAAATGTGAGGTGGCGGCCACCGACGACCGCGCCAGTATGACGTATCGCTGACAACCCTGTCGCAATAAGTATATTCACCTATCTTCTCGGGCATGCCTGTCGCGTCGCGCTGCTTTAAGCCTACTGCAAGCATTTAGTTGCCGATCGTTGCTGCTCGTTGTGCCGGACCGCGTTCACACGCGCACCGCTTTGTAGAACGAAGCAGCTCGCTGTTGCGGAGTTGATCGTGCGGATCGTGCACTTAGAAACCACGCTAGAACTCGCGCCATTACGAATAAACGTACGTAACAAAGGCACAGCAAGCGTAGCTCTATCGTAACCATACTGCACGCATTTATTAGGCGACAACACAAACGCACCTCCGTCCGCTGCCAGGACCGCTAGAGCATCAGCATCGAGGAGTGCGCATCGCTTGCAGAAAGCGAAGGTTGCGGCGCGGTTGCAGTGCTGCTAGGGTAGCTGGGGCAGCTAGGATGCCAGTGCTGTGTACCGTTGCCACTGATATTGAATTGGATTGCGTCGGCTGTCACGACGGCTGGGACGCTAGCGGCGCCATTAACAAATACAGCAGCTCAAGATGGCGACCACGACGTACATCCTCACGAAGCGCGCTGTCCACGAAACATTAGTTTCGGTTCCTAAAACCACGTTGTGGCGCAGCAATGGCGCAAATTATGCAAAAAAGACTCTTTTGGAGCAGTGTGGAGCAGCAATTGCCAGTTGGCGCAGATTGGCGCACTTGGCGCAGGTTTCCCACCACTGAACATGGCTAAAGCAGAGATGAAACAAGCTGGCCATCTCAGTCACACGGAATAACATCAACCTGCGTGTGAGGCCTGCCATCGATGCTCCTCAAGCAGAAGGAAACGCCCCGCCCCTCAATTGCTGGGTGAAGGAGCAGGAGGGGATGTCTGGGGAGAGGGACTGCAACTCGAGCAGCAACTGTGAACTTTGACTATAAGGGCGCGGTCGAGAGCGCTGGCACGCGCGCTGTTTCGGCAGACATCCCCCAGCGAACGGCTCGTATGCCTTCTACGCGCTGTGAGCACTGTGATCTCATTGCTTCACGCTCGGACCACTGATACGACAAACTGACCGAAAACCACATCTCTCCCGTGAGCAGCCGTATTGCCATACACCAGCGTTTGTAGAGTTGAGTGAGATCGGCGCAAAAAATCGCAGCATATCCACGTGGTGAATGATGATGAGTGGGGCGAAGCGAACTCGCGCTGCAGAAGGCGATGGCATTGGCGCGAGCGTGGTCCTTCTTGATGGAAGATATTGCGACTAGATTGTTTGAAAACCACAATCTGTTACACACCGCAACTAGGGCCGAAACTGTTATCAAGGAAGTCCCGCTGGAAGCGCGCGTCGGCGCCTTCGGGCAGAGCCCGCCTGATGCGTTTTGCAGCCACTTCACGTGCTCGCACAGCCTGGGCTCTGCCTACCGGTACGCGCGCTTTCTCGCCGCTTCACGGTCCTTCACATTTTGAAGATCCGATTCGCGGCGCAGCCGTGCAGCATCGGCCTCGTGGGCTCGAAGGGCGGGGTCTTCTCGCCGCAGCCGTGCAGCTTGTCGAGCAGCTTCGGCCTCGCGGGCTCGAACGGCGGGCTCTTCTCGCCGCAGCAGCTGTCGAGCAGCTTCGCCTCGCGGGCTCGAACGGCGGGGTCTTCGCAGCCGCAGCTTGTCGAGCAGCTTCGGCCTCGCGGGCTCGAACGGCGGGTCTTCTCTCGCAGCCCCGCAGCTTGTCGAGCAGCTCGGCCTCACGGGCTCGAACGGCGGGGTCTTCTCGCCGCAGCCCCGTAGCTTGTCGAGTAGCTTCGGCCTCGCAGGCTCAAACGCGGAATCTGCTTCGCGGCGTCGACGTGCAGCTACGGCCTCACGGGCTCTCACCTCAGGATTCTGTCTGCGAGCCCGCGTTGCCGCCGCCTTCCGTGCCCTCCATTCCGCAGCCTTGTCATCCATCTGGCGACTCCGAGCTAAAGAGAAAGCGTGCCAAGGGAGCCTCATGGCGCGTTACTTCTGAAATGTTGTCTTCGGGGTGTCGTTGAAAACACGAGACGTAGTAATGAAGAAAGAACGCCACACAGGCGAACACGCAACGATAGTCTCACTTGTCAACGTCGTCGTCTTCTTCTACTGCATACCAGAACACGCGCTTCTCACGACCTAGAAGTGGCTACTACAACGTTACAAAGAAACAGAGGACAGACAGACCCACGGCATAAGGAGTTTCGCCCCTAAAAGAGTTAGCTGCTAGCCCTCGTTCATGTAACATTACGGCGTATTGCATTCACTGATCCCCCCCCCCGCCGCACCGCGCCGGTCCGATCAACCCCGCGCCGTTCACGCGCTGGCGCCGGAGGTGGAAACACCGGCGCGCTACCGCCGGTGATTTTGGGTCCGGCGCACATGTCTAGTGTGAAGTATAGAAATAGCAGTCCAGGCAGTCATGCAGTGAAGTTCCTAACATCTCCAATATTGCATGACAATATATCAACGCACTTTGTGATCCTCTTCACCTGCAATACATCAGTTCAACTGTATTATTTCCAAAATGGGAGTTTGCCAGGTCCACGGCAATCCACCACAGAAAGCTTGTCAGATAATCTTGAACAGCTTTCATGAGGTATTGCTCAAGAAATGCAACGAGAATAATTCCAGGACCTTAGGGGCCCTGAAAAAATGCCTTTCACTATCTCAAGGATATCAATACCTGTACACACACCCCGACAAAAAAAAAAAAAAAAAAAATCAATTGCTACAGAGAGCAGACAGGTGCCCCGTATAAGAAATACAAAGGTGTAACTCGCTCTAATGACAGCGGAAGACTGGATGTAGTGTTTTCTCGTTCAACAACATGTCCCAGGTTCAACAGAAATATAAGCAAGGCAACCCAGTGCGTGCAGACTAGGCGACCAAAAATCATTTTAAAAAAATAATAAAAAAAGGTCACGTAGCATAACTGAAAGCATTTTAGTGTGGAGTTTCTTTTAAACCCTGCTGCTGCCTTGAGGCACTCATAAAATATTCACTCAAGTGAACATTCCATTTTAAAAATAATAAATCAAGTGAAATTTTATACTGTATCGTATGATGTGTGTTGAAAATAAAAGCTCTCCATCACCATGAAAAACTTGTGCCAGAATGTGGAAGAGGTCCTGATGAACATTATTACGTCTAGTGGACAATGTTCTGGCACAGAAACAAGAGTTTTGTGATCGCTGCTGCCTCATGCACAGAACAAGAAGCCTCTTGCAGCGGAAGAAAAATTTAAGAACCTGTAATGGTAAAGATGAGGTAGATAGTTAAGAACCTTTCTCTGAAACGTTTAACAACACTGACTTAATTGAAAGGCAGGGGAACAACCATTGTTCATAACATTACCCGATTTGACAATGAACAAGAAATTACTAATATAATTTCTGTTTATTGCTATGCTTTCTAAGAAGCATAGAACACTTAAAAAATTTAATTATGAAGATAAAAGATGAAAGCCAGAAAGCTGGTACTTTTTTAAATGTAAAAGAAGAAAAGTTTTGAACACAGGTGAAGAACAGAGCAGTCTGACAAATAATGCCGCAAACGATCATTTAGAACATGATGTTCTCTAGGATAAAAATTAAGAAAGATGGTAGCTCTACAAAATAAATACAGCAAGAATGTATTAGCAAAGAAAGCAAAGGATGCACTTTCAAAGAGTATCAAAAAGGAATATGATAGCTTAAAAATTATAATTTACCTCGTTAATGCACTCCTTTCCCTGAGTCGATACATGGTGTGAGTTACGGACATTGCAAAAGTATGAAGAAGTAAGCTACATTCTTCTGAGGTGTGGTATTGTTGAAGAGTTGAATCGCATGGACACCCAAGAAACAATTATCTCAGTCATAAAAGAGCAATCCTGAATGATTTCAAAGTTCCTGAAAAGAGAAGCTATCTTATTCTGGTCATGCCATGAGAACTATGAACTCAATGGAGCAAAAATTAATGCTAGCCAAAGTGGGAAGTAAGAGAAAACGAGTTTGCCAGTGGAAAAAATGTATATACAACATTCTCTAAGCTAGAGGGGAATATCTAAGTGAGCTTAAAGAACTTGTATTAAAGGGACCCTGAAACAGTTTTGACAATTTTGTACTAACGCACTGAGCCAGCAGGGTAAGTCCTTAGGATCATTAGCAGACTGATTTAAGCCCTCTGTGTAAAGCGTGAACTTATTATAAGGCTTAAATCTGTGAATCATCACAGATCATAGCGCTGTGGTTTTCAGGCATTCTTATCGCACAGGCATTCTTATCTAGGAAAGTAAGCTTTTTTTGCACAAGGCCACTGATGGGGAGCTAGCACAATTGTGACCCCCACACGATACTATGGCAGCCTCGATGTCTCTGTAGGCGGACGAGAGTTCCTAGATAAGAATGGACGGGCGATAGTGATATAAAAATCTGCGCACAATTGAGACTGTGTTAACCACCTATGTAACAAAGAGCCTGCAATTTGCAGTAGCCAGATATGCTTCCAAAAATAAGACAGCTCATGCAAAATGGCCTTTCCGCCGTCAATGAACTTGTGTACCTTGGCTTAGCCTTAAACTACCATTGATGTCAGCAGGCAGGAGTGCAAAAGGTCAAGAAAATGCATTTGCTTTTGTACTTTTAGTTTTTTGCTGATCGAAAATAAATCTGCCAAGAGACAAAAATTTTTGAGGTTCACCATGCAGCAACAACAGAACCTGACATAAGAGAACTTGGCTAGTTGTTTTTTTTTTCCTTTTTTATTCTTCATACACAGGAACATGCACACATAAACAGAAGATACACCTTTAGGCTCATCTAGTGTTCATCTAATATTCATCTAGTGTCATCACGTCGTGTTACGGACAATGCGTATTTCTCTGACTCAATTAGGCCAGTGTTGTTCAAAGCTTGAAGTAAACAGTTCAGACTATTAGCCCCATCTTTACCTATAAAGGGTTTTAAACACATTTTTTTCCCTTTGGGCCCACTACAAGCTGGTGCTTAGATAATACATCAAGTAGCAGTCGTAGAAGATGATCTGACATGCCATGACGCCATATACAAGAGGCAACATTATAAAAAACATTACCTTCCTCCATGCATTTTTCACATATTAAAGCTAATTGCAGCATATGCCATAATTTGCAAGTATAAAAATCAATTGATTCATTAGAAGTTCGCATACACTATGTGATTGATTAAACATTTTCACTGGTGCCTCAAGAAACAGCGGCGCACAATATAGAAATGTTGCAATGAACGGCTTTTTTGTTAAGCTATATCACCAGGGTTGTTTGTGTTTTCTTTGCTTAGTGGCATTGTGGCAGAAAGCTCAAACCACGAGATCATATTCAACTGGCAAATGCCATATGCAGTCAGCCATTGTCGTTAAAGCTGGTCAGGCCACTGTTATAAAAATCACCAGTCATCTTTTGATTGCACTTAAAGTTAATTCCTTTTTATAACACAAATGGAAGTGAAAGTTATGTTTGGGCACAACATCCCAGAAGTCAGGCCGCGAGGCAATGAACAGTGCAGCATATGCATCACTATTCACAGCTTTCATTTAACTCTGAACAATATTATGCAACATGTTTAAACAGTGGAGCTGTTTAAGCTCGAGGTTCGGCCACGAGGCGTGTGCAAAGAACTTCGCCAAGCGATGACGTCAGTACGCATTGCTAGCAACCACCTGGCACGGCTCCGCCTAGCGTGTGCAACGCAATAACTCGGCCAGCGCGCTCTTTTTGTTCCGTTCTTCTGCTCGCTCCCCGAACACGTACGCCTGGTGCACGCTCTCCCGCTGCGCCGATTTCTTCGGCATGGGATACAATAACTCAGGTTGGCGAGAGAACAACCACAGAGAGAAATAAATAAACAGAGAGAAAGAAAGCGAGAAAAAGAGAGAGAAAGACCGAGAAAGAGATAGGGAGAAAGAGATAGAGAAAGAAACAGACACAGGAAAGAGAGAAAACAGAGAGCAAGACAGAAAGAGAGAGAGAGAGAGAAAGGAAAAAAAGAGGAAAAAAGTGAGACAAAAAAGAGATAAAAAAAACAGAGAGACAGAGGAGAGGAAGAAAAAAAGAGAAAAATAAAGAGAAACGAAGAAGGCGACCCAGCTCTGCTATTCCTTCAAACTTGGCAAACCACTAGTGCGAAGCTGCCTTAAGTTTTTTTTTCTTTTTTTTTGTCATAACAGATAACTAATCATGCAAATAATCCAAAAAGAAATGAGAAAGTAATAGAAATGAGACACAATTACATGAAGAAAAGCAGCACTAAAACGGGACAGAGCGCTTTTGTTGCACGCAACTGCGCTTGTGTCGTGGGCTTCTTCCCCCTCTGTCCCACTGTTGAGCGCTGTTTTTCATCATTATAACACATACCAACTGGCCGTTCCAAATACCTTCTGCAAGAAACAACTGTTCTTCTTGGATAGCGTGCAAAAAATGCCACAATTTCGACACTCAGATATTTCAAATTTTATGTGAAAGATGAAAATGGCGGCAAGTAAGAGAGATTAAAAACACTTTCTTGCAAGTTTAGCATGTAGGAAATATGTACTGAAAAATCCCAAATATTTTGTAAAATATGCACACACAAAATTACAAAAATAAAACATTTTTCTGCCTCTTGTTCAAATCCACATTTGTAACATATTGTTCCTGTTGTGGGCTTGTACAGATGATTAAGGTTACTTTACTTTCATTTACAAAGTTACAGGAAGCAAGAAAAGCAGGAAAGTAGGAAAAACATGGAGAATCTCTCAAATTGAAACATCTGTAAATGCATAAGCCATATTTGCCACCTTGTTTCAGTTAATATTTTTTCATACTAGAACAAAGACGTCACTAAAAAAAGTGAGCTTAGTTTTTATGCATGAAGGGATTTTGCTATGGCAAAAAAAACTTTAATTGAAACAAAAAAGCCAGCAAACTACCTTTGGCTTCTTACCTGAACACACTTTTTTCTTGACTTCTAGGAGGTGGAGTACACAAGAAGTGCTTGAAGCACGATGCGCCAGTTGCACAATTTTCAAGTACAATTTAAAATAAAAATCCTATTCAAATTGCAAAAGAATGCTCAATTGTGTCACTAGAATTCACGGTCTTTCCATTTCCACTAGGATTTAATCACAAGTACTGACCGGCTGTCAGCCCCTTAAGCTGTTCCTGTAAAAGGAACAAAGGGAGTCCACGGGTTTACCCTACACAAGCTGACGTTGCGATATCGACCAGCTGTGTACAGGCAGTGGATTTCTTACTTTGGTCATAGGTAAGTGGCTCTTGTGGTGTCAGACAACAGAACACTATCGTTATACCACTGAATATTACTAAAGCACTCTTATTTCTCTGACTAATTTACCTTAGTTAACACAGCATTAAACAAGGTCACCAGAGATTTATCATAGTGCCATGCCCAATTTCAAGGGTCTCCACACTCATACAGACCTACTGCACCAAGAATGGAGTCCGAAACGTAGACTTCAACTCTCGGAGTAGTAAAGGAACACTTTGAAGACCTATGGCCATTGAACATTTCTGGTGGTTTTAGTATGTTTTGTTTTTGTTTTTTAACAGCACGTGCTGCTGCATTAAGATGATTAGGATTGTAAAATCATGTGACATAGGTGACATGCTCAGCTTCCTGCGACAACAATATGGGTGCCCTTTTATTCAGCTGGAGATAAACTGCTACCTTTCATTACATCTATGAAAAGATAAAGAGAACAATGTGAACTATGATTATCAATATGGCTACTCTCTAAAAAGAACTCATCACAACTCTGCAGGTTGTGCTATCTACATGGGCTCAGTAGAGGCATTATTGTAGCAAGTTGGGTACCACTGAGTCAATGCCCATCTAACACACAAGAGTGACTTGCACATACAAGGCAACTCATGAGCACCCTGACAATTATGTTGCTCTAGGGATACAAACGGTTAATGAAATTCCATTCCAACAGCCAAGCCCAGATCACCACCATGAATAAGTGGCAGTTTACATTATAAGAAGAAACCTCAGCTGAAGTTCAATTTAGTTATTGAGGTAGAAGAAAAACCTTGGTGCTTTCATTAGGTAGTTAAAAGGTCTGTATTCCCTTTTATTTAGGTACAAAATGCTAAATTTTTGCGTTTTTGGACACAGTTTGATTTTGGCTCAAAGACTGTCTGACATCGACAAAGAAAAATCGAAATTACAGAACATCATGAATGAAGTTTGGTGGCTCCTCAAAAAACTTGGACAAATATGCGAGTTATGCCTTACACCATATTTGAAGCTGACAATAGCAACAGCTTACAATTGTTACCTTCATTAACATACCTACAAAACTAGATCATTAAAATAAAGAAATTTACAGCCAATTCTAAGACAACTATCACGATGGTGTTGAATACTTAAAACAATGACATTCAATGTATGTACACATTTTGAAAATTCGAATACTCAACGTAGCTGTACCGTAACTCCCAATTCTTCAATTTCAGATATTTTTTCAAACACAAAGATTCTAGAACAGCATTCTAGATAGAACCAGTAGAATTGTCTTAAATGAAGTAAATTTAATTTATATCAGATGAACACTTACCAAAATATGGCAAGCATGTTGCGTACCATTAAGTGCTGAAAACTTCTAGTGACACCATGAATATATGAACCACAGTTATGTGCACAAGTTCTTTAAGCTCACCTAGACCTGAAACCTGAAAATCAGCTGTTGCACTTGTCACACCATTTTGTATTACCTTCCATTTGGCTAGCATTAATTTACGCTCCAGTGAACCAACAGCCCATAAAACATGACCAAAATAAATTTAGTGTAGGTCTCTGCCAAGAAACATCTGGCACAGGGTGGTTAACCCTTAGCACACTATGCCAGCCACCAGAACTCTAAAGAATCAAGCTTCTTTCATGTTTACATAAGGTCCACAATTTGCACCCATGCATTATCACAGGAAAAACCAGAGTGTTAACCAGATTTATTTTAGATTTAAGGCTAACGTCTATGTCTTTTGCAATCATAGAAAGTCCTGGAATTCCGTCTTTCCTAGTACTATGCTGAATTTTTAAAGCGAAACTACCATCATTTATGCTGGATTCCAGAAAAATGTTCAAAAAACCTAGTTCATTTTTAATCTGAATCAACTGTTCACCTTCTGCATAATGTAGTCTTATGTTTAGGATTAAGTCCAGCTAATTCTTTATGTTAAGAATGAGGGCTTTTGTGTGCAAAGAAGTGTCACCAGCATTATGAAGTTGGCCATCTTATTTCCACGACCGGTTACCTTACGAGCATACAGAAGCGAAAGGTACAGAGTTATAACTTGCGGTCACCACGGTTTGAAGAATACGAGTGAACCAAACCTACATATTTAAGCTGGACTACTTGCGTAAATTCCAGTTAGCAAGCCAATTTCACTACCAATTTGAATGCATTCAACTTGCATAACTAGTCCATCCACTAGCAGATGATCTAAAGATGTAAAACGAAATCTGCTATCAGGAGTTTACAGCCATAATACATGTTGTAGGGTCGTGTGAACAATACTGCATGCTCAGCAAAAATTATAGAAGCACACTTAATTTCAAAATGAATGCGTATTAATGGGAGTCTTACGCTTCAGAAGATGCAAGGAGCATTGGGTTCTCTCTCAAAAGCTAAACAAAAGGAGAATTAGTGAACAGATAAAATCTTGCGAATATTTCGCTGACCTGATAGAGTGCACGATGTATACATACACGAGCTTCATTCAGCAGTAAGCGTCACGAACTGGAGAACCCCGTGCGTTATTTAAAAAATAACGTAAAACCCACACAGCACGTCACGCGTTCATTACAACACAGTACACGACAAGGAAAAAGTGCACGTTTAATGGAGAACGTAATCGCGACATGCTCTGAAAACCACAAGAACCAGTAGCATATGTTTCGTGATTAGTGAACACGGCAGCATGTGAATGAATATCAACGATTTGCGCAGTGTAATGAAAGCGTTCTCGCGTCTGTGATGAATCGGGCACATACCTCGGACATCTTGAAGAATGCAAACCACACAGAAGGAAAATCTGCGGTGTACAGCCGACACCGTTCTTGTCTAGCGGCAGGCGGTCGACGGAAACACTGCCAGAGAAACGAACTGCTATTTCACAATCAACCACCAATACCAACCACGAGATAAGAACACGCCCGCGATTCGATCATGATAAGTCGGTTGCACCAGCCTACGT
>NW_023615214.1:0-40001 GCF_013339695.2 Rhipicephalus sanguineus
GTTAGTGGAAGACTGTTAGCTCAGGTAGTCACTTTTGACTGCACCACTGAGAAAAGATGCATTCTTGCAGGCTAGAAAACCTGTCAGGGGAGCAGCGTGTGGCAACCACTATGAGCCAGTTGGCTTCAGCTTCGGCTGAGGAGATGCACGTCTCACCAAGTCTACAGAAGAGTCCTGCCCTAAGTGAGGCGGTGGGCATGCTGCGCTCTGTACCTCGGCTTGGCCCTAGTCATAAACTACGTGTACTGGGTATGGAACCTAATGCTTTCTTTTTTACAGAGAATAGCTATGCACTATGCTATTGGTGCTATTCTGGAGACTGTGGCCAAAATTTTTAAGGCCAGTATATTTTGTCTGTGCTTTCTTTCCTGCATAACATTGTCTGAAGTTTGTGCCTGCTCTCAAAATAGCTGAAAGTGTTGCAGTAGGTGCATGGTCGCATTCTAGCACCTGTTTAGGACAAGGTTTAATTTGTTGCATTAATATCTTTTTGCTAAGGTGTTCAATGGGAGACTACCAGAAATTGCACTATATGACTTAATGTTATGGCACCATATGACATCCCTGTGAATTCCCATAATACTCTGGGATTTTACATGCAATTTTACATGCAAAAATATCAAACAGTCTGGTTATTATGAGGAATGTTGTAGTGGGTGGCTAGATTAATTTGACCACCTGGTGCTCTTCAGTATGCACCTAAGTCTAGCTGCACAAGCGTTTTTACATTTTGCTTCAATCAAAATGCAGCTGCTGTGGTCAGGATTCAAGCTTAACTGTACGATGCCATAGCAACTGAGGCACCACTGTGCATAAAACAAAAATGTGCCATTAGAAAACTGATCTAACTCTAAGGCCACTGTAACTAAAGGAGCAGGTACTGAAAAATTCTAAGCACATTAAGAGGATGGATTATCTGGGCACTGAGTGCGATTTTCTACTCAAATATATGTGTGAAGTGCATAAATGCTCTCAGTAGGTGAGCCCTTGACTGACTTATAAATTTGTTGCACATTAAAAAAAAAATTTAGTTAGCATATGGAAGGATTAATGTATGCTAAAATTTATTATTTTCTCAATGTGGTTCAGTTCTTTCAGCTGCAGCATCTCTTCTAGCATGACATTTACAGCACTATAACTCTTCACCAAAAGCAGGTATCAAAATTCAGTAAACTGTATCTAAAGCAGACAAATTTGGCATGTTAGTCAAAATTATGTGGAATTATTGTTCTCTTTTGCTATATTTTTTAAATACCTCTTCACGATTTATGAATGTGTGTTATTAATTAGCGTTTTGTTTGAGAATTGGTGGTTCAATTTGAAAAATGTTTGAAGGCTCTGTATCATAAAAAAAGGTCAGGGGCCTAAGTAAGAGCTCTGCTTTTAAAGGGACACTAAAGGCAAATAACAATTTATGTCAGAGTGAAAGCTCAGTGTATCACAGCGTCTAAAACGGCAGTATTATAAACAGCAGTGCCCTACTTACCGAGAAATTAAGCTAAATGTATCACACGATGAGCGCCACGAGTGGGACATTTTGGAAGTGATCCCGATGACGTGGGAGAGCCTGAATACAATTAATCACTAGTAATCAAACTAGCTGCAATAAAAAAAACCTTCTGTGCATGAAGAGACGTAATAAAATGCTGCTTGTTCGTTTCTGTTTGATTCATGGAAAAAAGAACCTCTTTGGCATTGCCATAGGGAACGGCGCGCGTGGTTCAAAAGTTCCGTTTTCGCTGAACTGCGCTTCGCCCGGCGCCCTGCTTCGCTCACACGGTTGCGTCTCAGTGGTAGCTTTGGTATCGCGTACTGCCGCGTGTGTTTTGCACGCTCGTGAAAGTCGCTCTGACAAAAAGTTCGACAAAATACCGCATGCATGTGATGTTGCCGGATGCCCGAATGGTGCACGATGCCGCGTAGTAAAGGCAGGCAACGTTGGGCACGGCAACAGTGACGTGCGAAATACCGCTTTCAGGCGGGTGATTTGAAGTGCGCTAACGCGATGCAGACCACTAAAACGTGATTCTATTTCAAAATAAGCACTTCCTTGGCATAAAAGTAGCACTACGAGGTTTCTGTACCGCTATTTCAACAATCAGCGTCGACTTAATATATCCTTTAGTGTCCCTTTAACACTTAGTGGAATTGAGCTTTTTCTTTTAAATGCAGTGACTTTCTATTAGCCAGTTCAGTAGCTGCCACTGAGAGCATTTTCGAACTTTACCTGCAGTTAAATAGGGAGCGCTTCAGGTAAATCTTTAGTTGTCAATCGCACTCTACAGTCAATCAGGAAAGAAAGCAGTAGTGCTAGTGATATTTTGCTGCCAGAAGCATTTGTCGCAAGATCACGTTTAATTTAGTTTCTGGTATTCGAAGCCCAGTAAAGATTCTTGGTTGGTATAGGCATCAGGCAATGCAGTTTTTGAGATGTGACAGTAGCACCAGAACACACAGCCTAGCAAGTAGAAGCAGCAAATTCGGGCCCGGAAGTGCATTTGGGGGGGGGGGGGGTCACGCATATTTACAACATCCCACAGGGGATTATCGTCACACTCAGGGACCCTTAGTTGAAAAGGTGCACAAAAGTGAGACACTTGAGCATATTGATGTGTTCTGCAAACATCTCATTTTCTTGGTATCCCTGGCGGCTGATGCCAGCAATACTGAGACGGCAAATGAGAGCTCCGTCGCACCCCCTAGTCAGTGACTGGTACAAGGACTCTGCCGGTACCTATCATATAATGTAAGGGTCCATTAGCACTACTAATTGGGCTAGTTGGATTTTGTTCACGGTAGAGGGTATAAAACAGCAGAAACGCAGTGACAAAAGAAGATGAACTTGTCCTTCTCAGTAATTGTATCTTCAGGGCACTTCATGGCGGCCTTTCCTAATTTTCATGAGCTGTTTGGTCTACTGTTTGAAATGCACTATCCTGGGCCTTCTTGTGGTCGCTTGTTTAAAAAATAGATATATAAATTTCTTATGTGTAAGTATAAAACCTTCAATGGTTCATGCTTGCTTTTTCAAAGTAGATCTGTGTCATCTTTTATGCAGCTTCTACTGTAGTGTCATGTACAGCACTACTGTTTCATACAAATATAGTTTTTTGCTTAGCATCTAGTGAAGTGCTTCTTTGTACATTAATCTTTGTACATTAATCAGCATTTTCAGAGCTATGGCATATAGCATTTTGACACTGATGTAGCATTTGTGCACACTATTTCTAGAATGCTATTTATAACATGCTATCCATGGGCAGTAGTTTGTAAGAGTCCACTAAGTGGATTATGTATCTCAGCGTGCGCTAATTGGATAGGCTTGAAAGCCATCAGTGATGACTGGCTCTGTCTGACAGCTGTAAGAGTCCACTAAGTGGATTATGTATCTCAGCGTGCGCTAATTGGATAGGCTTGAAAGCCATCAGTGATGACTGGCTCTGTCTGCCAGCTCTTGAAATCATCAGTGCATGCTGAAATAGACATTCCATCTAGTGGACTCTTACTGAACACTGTCCCAATATTATTATTCATAATATGTCTTGAGCAAATAAATATATAAAATTTTTACATTTAAGTCATGTATTCGAAGCCGTAGTTTGTTCCAAGCTTACTACATAGCTGTGGCTTGTACTCTTTACCGAAATGGTTGTGGAAGTTCTTGTCACTTTTATGTGTGCATTGTAAGAGCTGATTTTGGCACATACACATGCACCCAAAATAGCTGCTGTCTCTTAATGATGATTCTTTTCCTTCCATTATTTTCCTAGTTCATATCACACGGCTGGTCTGTACAGAACCTATTGCAAGTGAAGATGATCACCATAGGAAGCTGATGTGAGTTTGCTGAAAGTAATTTTACCTGATCATCTTGTGGGGTAATTTGTCATAGTTTATGCAGGTTGGTCAAACCAATATAAATGAACAAAACAAACATGAATAAAGTGCAAAGGAAGCAATTCGTTAAATGAAACCTTCCCCCTTTTTCTTAAGGATGAGTGCCGTGCATGAAGGAGCGCTGGTAAAAAGTGAAGCACCATCTGTGCCTGTGCAGAAATTTTTTTCATCGCTTTTTATAGTGAGAAATCAATGTAAACTTCATCTTGTGCAGTTTTCAAGTGCATTTACAGTATGAGCAGCAGAAATGCTATGTAAGGAACCATTTCAGTAGTTGTTGCTACAATAAGGCATTAGCACTGTATGTAATGTCCCTTGAAAGTGTCATCAAAGGCATTTGATTAAGATTACCATGTTAATTTACTGGGTGTGGTTGTAACCATGCAGGAGTGTGTTTGCACATGCTTGCATGGTGATAAAACAGGCAAATTGAGTATAAAATGTTTTGCTGTAAGAGAACTGTACTTAGTGACAACGCAAGAATTCAGTACAAGCTCCACCCACAAAAGCACACTGCAACTCCCACCTCAATTGTGGCACTCTAAAACATAGCCACTGAAATACTTTGATATCAATGATATTTATATCTCTGCCATGATGTAACAAAAATTGCCTTTCAGGATTATTGGTTGACACGTCCTTTATTCTTTCATTTACAAAGGGCATGCTTTAAACCAGGGGTCTCAAACACGCAGTCCGCGGGCATATTGCTAGCGGACCAGCCCGCACATGACTGTCTTTGTCGCATATTTTTTTTTTCTTTTCTTAAAGGGCCCCTAAACCACTCAGGGGTCGAAATTTAGTTGTGGTGTGACAGTTGTGCACAAGTCTACAATGAACATGTAGCTGTGAGAATTTTTCGAAACGGTGCTAAAATAGCAGAGTTACACGTGCTTGATGATCGAAATGCTGCGATCACTCGTTTCACTCTTTCCTTTGCTACCCTCCGCTCATCTGCTGGTCTCCTCTCCCAAAGCCGCTATGTCCTCCTCGCCGAGTGCCCCTCCCATTCTCAAGTGACATACCGTCATCGCTGACGCGCGCTTCGAAACAGCAGGCACTCCCGGTTGCCGTGACTCCATGAACTCCATGCTTCTCGGCTAATGCTGTTGTTGCCGTGCCGACTTGTGCTTCTACGAATCGTGCCGGTATGTGCCCTCTGTTGCGTGCACGCCTTCAAAGGATTTGCCAAACCTGAAGGACCCGAACGGTGACACGTGTCGTGTCTTTTCGTTTTTCCAGTCAGCGCTTTTGCAGCCAAGCACCGCACACTGATACGTGAAAGCCATCGCAGAACACTGTCAGAATCAGTCCACACAGCTTCTCAGACCACTAGGTGTGACTGTGCTGGTACGCTAGCGATTTGGCAGTTGACTTACAGGCCACAGTTGCCGATTCGCAAGCGAACAGCAAGGAGCGTGGCCAGCTGCTTGCAGACTAAATGGAAGTCGTAGGTTCTTGTTCAATGAATCGCAGCATCGTCTGCATACCGCATCACAGATTCATCATCTTCACGTCACACACGTCACTAGGGAGGCCAGAAAGGCCCGAAGAGGAGAATGGATTGTTTCTTGGAATTTGTGGCGCGCCCGCAGCTTGTAGCGCTGCCATGTGTGGCATCGTTGATCGTGACGGCATTCTGCACAGTATGCGCGTGTTTACTTGAAATGATTGAAAAAATATCGGAGGTGGTTTAGGGGCCCTTTAATAAGTATCTTGATGAGCTACACAGTCATGATGGGTCTGGTTTGATTTGGAAAAACCTAATGAAAGTTCGGAGGCGTGTGCCCTAACATAGGGCGGGCCGCTCCCAGGACGGGACAGTCAGGCCAAGATCTACCGCCGCATTGTGGGCCCTCTGGATAACCCAGAGTTGTGATTTTATGTCCGGACTCCTCAGAGCGGAGCCCCACTTGCTGGCTGATGCTGTATCAGTGCCACATACCGAAGGGCACTCCCAGAGCATGTGGTTTAAGGTGGCTAAGCCGTCACATTTGGTACTTGAGTTAGTTTAAGTAAACATCAGGATAACACATATGGAGAAAGGCAGGGTTGGGATACGTTTCCGTTTGAAGCAATCTCAATGTCGGTGCCTGCGCCCTGTTTAACTTCCTACCTAGAGGAGGGACAACTCTCCTCCCCATAGCGAAATCTTGAGTAACTTCATTGTAAGTAGTTGGTTGATCCCTATTTACCAATCATCCAGGTTGACCCAGAGGTCCTCCATGGTCGCGTACAGCTAACCCTCACGCCCTGGAGTGGGCCAACTTATTGAGATTGATAATCCCTTCTCCCATGGATCCTATAATGAGCAGGGAACCATGTAAGGGCACGTTGTATGAGCACGTTATTCAGATCGGGGTGACGAGTCTCAGGCTTTTTTTTTTCTTGTGAGGCATCTCACGCAGTCGCCATGTGTTAAAACATACCATGAATCAAACACTCTATTTGTATTTCAGAATCAGTGTCCACATTTCAGTCATTCGGGAGATCAGTAGCGATATAGTATTTCTCAAAACCTTACGTTAAATCCCCTTCAGAAATGATCCGTATATGAGATATGGGAAAAGCCTTCTTTCAAATGGCAGTGTTAGCTAAGATTTAGTTCAACCCTCACCCCGTCCCAACCTTTTTCACTGTCCCGGCCCTTGTGGGAGACTAAATTTCGTGATTGCGGCCCACTAGCTGAGGCGAGTTTGAGACCCCTGCTTTTAACTGATATCTGATCACTGTGTTGTGGGCATATTGCTCCTATTGCTTATTACCTTGCATTAATTGTCATATTAAAAATGAATGTATTCTTATTCACTATGCTTACATTGGAATTTTTGAAACATTATGTAAATGATCAGCCACATTTGCCAAGCCAAGACTTCCTTGATATGAAGCAATCAAAATGTAGCTAGTCAACTGACTAGATTTAAAATGTTTCAAGCAGTTCCTGTATTGTGAATGATTTGACTGTACTCTGGTTGCCACAATGCTGTCAGTTCACTGGGTTCTTCTGCTTGCAGGGGAGCTGACGACCTCATCCCTGCATTGATTTATGTCTTAGTGCAGTCAAAGATACCACAGCTGTATTCAGAGTACCTTGCACTTGAGCAAATACTAGATTCTAGGTGAGTTCCAACATTGCCTTAATTCTGCTAGCTTGTAATTGGACTCAACATTAAACTTATGTGTGCAAAGCACCCTGTCTCCACAGCTGTTTCCTGTCTCCCTTTTTCCTTCTTTCTGCTTGCGCAGCGAGTCTAGACACCTTGTCCTCTCTTCAATAATGTCACTTGATGTTACATATAAGAGCCTCTTGCTGGGCAAGCTGGTACCTAGTTTACCTGTAGTGGAACCAGTGAAAAAACACAATACAAGAAAATGTACATACGACAGGCACACGAAACTTTCAAGCTGCATGTCCAGTGTGTGTGCCATGTAGTATGTGAGCTTCTTCTGTTGTCTTTTTGCTGTTTCTATCTAAGTTTTATGGTGTTGTTTAGCTATTAGATGCCTCGCACTTAAATTTCATGAATACTTTTAAAGGGGTCCTGAAACACTTTTAGAGTTCATTAGCGAATGACCTCAGTATCAATGTTTATTGCCTCGTGAATAAATTGCCGCAGAAGTTTTCTGAACCCTTCATGAACGAGTGGAGTTACAGGGATTTGTCACACGTTTTAAGCATTTTCTCTCTTTTCTCATCCCAATGAGTGCACTGGAAGCTACACAGGCGGTGATGACACAGGGGCAAGAAGCTTCATCAGCGCGTCATGAAATGCAGTTTTTCACTCCCAGTGTGATTGTGGTGCATGCTAGCGTTGCTACGTGCACTTCTAGCACACTAGTCGCCTCGTGCGCCTACCGAAGGCGGCTCTGCGAATGGCACTCCAGTGACGTAATCGGGGGGATTCGACTTTTGTCATCTGCTAGGCTCTGGCTACAACAGCAGCATTTTTGTTATAGCTCGCTCTCATCGCACAGCACTCCTCGATTACTAGCTGTATTTTCTTCTAGTGATAGTTCTATAGATTGCTGCCAGCATTACAGGAGGTTAAGAAATGTTTACATTGAACGTATCTTCTATATACCCACAGCCATTGCGGTCAGGATCATGCCCCCGAGTTAGTAGCATAACTCGCTGGGCTGGGCGGCGTTGAAATATCTTACGTGAAACCACCATCTCGCCAAATGATTTAACGAGAGTCTAGGCTGCCTTGGAAGTGAAGCGTGATCAATTTTAGGGCTTATTCGCAAAAGTTAGCGTTCTGTAAACTGTGGGGGTGCTATCACCCCCTGTAAAGCTGTTTGCACCTCATTGCGCAGGCGCGTCTCACAGATAGGCCGCAGTTAGGCAAAACAGCCGGCGGGGTAGATGTGGCGCTGTGTTCGCGCGGGTTAGGGTTAGCGCGGTGGTGCCGGCAGCACCGCCGCGGATAGGTTAGGCCGCCGCATAGAAAACAGCAACGAGTCTCTTTGGGGTTTGGCGGCGTGAGTGGATGGACATCTCCCACGGTGGGTCCGTGGGGGACAATACCGCGGCTCATTTCCCGCGGGCCCCTCATAGCGAGTCGAACGTCGACGAAGTCGCATTCGCGGTGCATTGTATGTCTTATGTTGTCCTGTGTTTGTTATGTTTTCCGGGTATTGTATAAGCATTGTATAAGGTTATTTAGCAAGTTACTCGTTTATCAGATTCGGCAGGCAAGCTCGTCGTATGTAAAAAGCAAGTTAATGAACACGTGTTGCATGACCCCATGGACTGTCTCCATGTGTTCCGAGAGTGGCGATATCTCTCGGACCCCACAAAACAGACTTGAGTTGAACGAAAATTCACACTTCACTCCCAACTGTAGTCATGTGAACCTGTGTCCACAATAAGTTTAACGACAAAATAAAATTGACAAGTTTACCGGCCAGAGAGTTATTGCGGACAATTAACTAGCGTGGATTGGGCTAGTTGGGTAGACATTAAAGCTTGTTACATGTGCTAGCGGCGCCAAATGAAACGCCAGCAGTGGTGCGCGTGGCACAGTTCACACTCTTACGATTAGAGATAGATACACTCATGCGGTTTGCCGCTCGTGAGCCACATTCATGCTTTCGATCGCGCAGTGCTGCTTAATCAGGTGTGCGCACCTGTTATGATGATGATGACAGGACGGCGCACACTATACCCTGCAGTTCCTAATGCTTGGGCAACATGCTCCATTGTTCGTGTTTCATTTGACACCAATAGTACAGCTTGGTAAACAGTAGGAAAAATCAGCGAAAGGGGCCAGCAAGAGAAGAAAGACCACTCTTTCCCACCATTCTTTTGGCCCCTTTGGCAGATTATTGCTATTCTTTACCATGCTGTAACTATACTGAATAATGCCAGGCTAAAGCTTTGTTCAATGAAAAAGTTTTGTATTTATCTACATTAGTATGATTACACTATTCTGTTCAGCGTACTTAATTAAGAGAACCATGAACGAGTCGGAAAACGTCGATTTGTCAATGTAGGGATTAAAGTATGCTGCATAAGAGAACGCGAGAAGACCTGTCAATATTTCATAACACCATCGTGCATCCCCTTTTTCCTCATGCTCCCAACCTTGTAATTGTCTTCAACACGCTTACACAGCAGCTGCTGAAAACTTGTATCTAGTCAAAGGTTGTTGCCTGTACGATCACTTCATTTATTTGAATGACATCACACACATCGTTCGTCATATGCTCAAAACTCCGAACAACAGAACTTAACCGACAGAGCAGGCTTTGCAACTGAACACACGCAGCGTGCTGTATACAAATATTGCACTACAACGCACACACGGAAGCCGAAGCCCAAACGTACAGTCAGTGACCAAAAACGGGCTGGCAAGTCATTATGAGTGCGCCAAGGCCATAGAACAGTCATGGTAAGAAGTCCTCGCCATACATGCAGGCGTAAAAATATATGGCTAGCAGACAACACCAGAAGCAATCAACACTGAGCGTGCTCCTGAAGGCTACTCCACTCGATTTCACGGAGCACTTTGCTTGAACATTCAGTGCAAATTGTTTTATGAACTTGCCCACTAATGTTGCAGTAACTCGAGCAGGACAGAGCGGCACCCGAGTCCTCACGATGACGACACACGCGGGAGGGTGCCACTAAAAGATCTCGAGGCGAATACAGCACAGTACCAGCACGTGGCAGCATCCCATGTCAAGAAGTACATCCGATCGAAACACTGCTCTTGATTTATGTCATCTGTCAGCCAATAGCAACAATCTGCTAAATGGTGAAATGGAGCCAACACCTGCAACTTTGAAGAGAGTGAGAGCAAGCCTCTGTATGAAGAGAGGTGTGGCACTTGAGAAAGCGGCAACTTTGCGCTTCGCTTGTAAACTCAACGTGCAGTGCACTTGTGAAAAATTGGGCTGAGCTGTTCATAGCAGTGCTTGCTATTTGTAGACTTTGTTTTTTCACAACCCCTTTAAAGTGTTTGCCTACTTTGCCTAGTGCTGAGTGTCTTCTCTGTGTCCTTGTGCAGTTGATAAAGCACTGGTGTTGACTGACAGAGTAGTGCCAATGAGTGCGCCTTTCTTCTGCCTAATAAAACAATAAATAATGGCATAAAACATGTAGGCATGTAAGCTCATAGGCGCCTCTACGACATACAGGTATCTTAATTAAGTTTTAATGTCACTCGGCTTGTTTAGATTTAGATTTCTCATCTGTAGGCTATATCATTCCTAGGCAACTGGGTTTGTACCGATTCTTGAGCAATCAATCCTCTAGCCTGGGCATGTGCCAGTGTGACTTAATGAGTGTAAAATGCTTAAATGTGTATTGATGTGTGATTACTTCCCTGAGTCAACACCCCTTATCACAGTTCTTCCCTCAACAAGCGTCATATTTCACCTCTATCCTCATGACATCACTGCATCAATATCTAACACTGTGCATTGATTGGGTCTATTGTTTGCATTGCAGCATAGCTTGTCAACAGCGTATTGCATAAGCATTGCATGAGAGTGGACACTGCAGAGGATGAAAATAAGTTGTGTAGGATTTAACCCTTTGTAGTTTTGCCTGTATTTTTGACACGATGATATGAAAACCAGCTGTGGTATATTGATAGAAACTACAAAGAAATAGTATAAAACAAATTTCATCAACATCAAGCCAGTAGTTTACTGAAAAAAAGTTGGACATGTATGTCTCTCTCTGACTCATGAGTGTTTTCAAAAAGTTCTCTGTCAGTCAACGTCAGTGCTTTATCAACAATGCCGAGACTCATGAAGGCACCATCTTGCGGTTTTATCAACGGGTATTTGGGATGAAATGGCCGAAGCAAGTGCCGCAGACTATCACTTCTCAAGTTGTGCTAAGGAAAGTTGTGCGGACCTCATTTCCAGCAGTAGAACACCAACTGCACCTGCGCCTTTTGTGAGCCTTCATAGCGCTGTGGTCTATTCTTGTAAAGCTTACTTCACCGCATGCACCAGCCATTTTTTTTGTCCATTTGCCTGTCCTTGCTTTGGCTGTCAAAACTGTCGAGTGTGGCTGTTGTCCCTGAATATGTGCCTACTTTTCAAGAGGTATATGATGTCAAGAAAAATATTTCTATGCAACAATATCTGCAATTACGCTGAGGGATGAGCGTGACAATTTCGTAGGGAATTGTGTTTCGATGCATTTATCGATCAAGTTGTTGCGCAAATTTACAAAAACATGTGATGACTCGAAGTTAAATTGCCTCTCTGAAAAACCAGAAAAACAGGAATTTATCCAGCATTTTGATTGGTAGGTTCTTTCTATCTGAAGAGGAAAATTCAGAATCTGTCGTAAAAAATTGATCAAAATTCAACGCCATTGTAACACTACTTCTGCCCTTCAAAAGCGTGGTAAGAGAATTTTCCTCGAGATTACGAAGACTTGGGTAAGATATGAGTGACTTAGCTTTGCGCTAATTGCAACAGGTGATGTGGGAGAAAAATTTTTCTGCAGACGGAAAAGTGGGACATATGTGTCTTGCTATCGCACAAAGGGTTAATTAACTGCAATACTAAAGCTTCGATTTTCATAGATTGCTATGTGTGCACTGGATCTTCACACTTTTCTATCTGGAAGGCTATTTCCCCTAACCTGGGTCTACTTGGAATTGTTGTAAGGAATTTCTTCTACCAATGTATGCTGATTGACTACAGCAGTAAATGTGGGTGGAATCTTTTAGCCAAAACTGCAGACACACCAACTACCATCATTTGCTTTGTTGTAGAAAGCCTAAAGTTATGCAAATCACAAGGATTTTTTAAATTATGTCTGGGTTTTTACATGCCAAAAGCCATGATTTGATTATGAGGCAAAATCACAGTGTTGCTTGAAGAACACAAAGTACTGTATTGCCAGGTAGTGGGATGTAACGGTTTTTACAAGTGACCTTAAATGCTCAAAGGGCACATTCAATTGCACACTGTGTAACAAGCAAGTAAATTACATTTCTGAGTATGCTGTTGCCACTCTGTCCACCAATACTCTTCATAGTTGTGAAAGCAGGGGCCAAATTTTTTTAGAAAATCACTTCATATTTTTTTATATTTCTTCAAAACCATACGAGTGGCTAGTACTAGGGGTGTGCGAATATTCGAAAGTTTTGAATATTCGTTGAATATTACATTCAAAATATTCGTATTCGATTCGAAAATTGTGTATTCAAAAAGTTTCGAATATTCGATAACTTCGAATATTCGAAAAATTCGAATATGCGATTCGATTATCATGCATAAAATAACTCGTCTTCCACATTTCTGCTGCGTTCATATCGCTAAAAACGTTCCCGAGAGGAGCCATAAACATCGTAAGGATATCTGCCTGCGACGAGTGCCCCAATACGTATGATTTATTGCTGGTGCATCTCCGACGTGCAGCGCTGTTGGCGATCATGTAACCGTACATTTTCAATATTATGCGGCCGTAACGTGCCGCATTACCACTCGTTCACTATGCGGGACCACTTCTGAAGAAAGACAGTGACCCACAGGACTTGTGGCGGACAGTAGGCACCTTCAGATACCCCACTCTGGCAAAGCTTTGCCCCATGTAACTCCCTATACCAGCCACTTCTGTTCCAAGCGAGCGTGCCTTTTCAGTGGCAAGGGGGGGGGTGTCTCTGTTACAAGGGAGCGCCTGCTGCCTGATCATGTGGAGCAACTCATATTTCTTCATGATAACATGTAGTCATTACTTTCATTGTGCCGTGATATTTGCTTGTGTTGTGATGTGCATTGTGCTAGCCTGGACATTGTGTTCTGGAGATAGCAGTGTATGTTGTGTTGCCAGTCAGGCTGTTAATGTTTTTTTTTTCTTCAAATAGCTACATGTTAAATAAAATATCGTTACTGTGGAGGCATTTTTCCTTTGATATTCGATATTCGAAGGTGGATATTCGTATTCGATTCGTATTCGAAAAATTTCATATTCGCACACCCCTAGCTAGTACTTGTGATAATTGTGAACAGTGGCATCCAAGTCATTGACAAAAAACGGAGGTAGTAAAAAGTTAAGTGGTTCATAAATCATTAGAAAATATTGACCACGGTGTTTAGTGCAAATTCACATCATCTTCCACTTTGCCCTTTGACATTGGCTTGGACCATGCCAGGCACGTAGCCAGAGGGGTGGCCCTAGTGTCCCCCACCTTCCCCTGCTTCCACTCGAAATTCTAATGGAGAGGGTGTTTGGAGAGGACATAAAATGGAGAGGAAACACCCTCTCCATTTTATGTCCACTGCAGGACTAAAGCCTCTCCCAATGATCTCCAATTTGCCCTGTCCTGAGTGAGCCAATTTTTTTATGCCTGAAAAGTTCCAAATTTCATCACTATTTAGTAGAGCTGTGCAAATAGCAAAATTTTAGGTGCGAAGCGAATTCGAATATTGAAGTGTGAGTGCGAATCGAATCGAATATTTTTCGAATATTTCTCGAATATTTCTAGTATATTTTTCGAATACTTCGAAGCGAAATTGCAGAAAAAAAAGTTGGAGAGGATTCTTAAGCATATTCTTATGAGATAGCAACATGAAAGTGTTTCTTTTCGCTAGGTTGAAGCGCAATGTAGAGGCCGAATTGTACTTACGTACATGATTTGGTGCAACCAAAGTGTTGCCGACAACACTTTACACATGATAGGCAAAGATGCCATTTCCTCAGCCTCTCCTCCTCTTTCAACTTCTGTGGAAGCCCAACTGATGTGGCGGACAAGGGTGTGCTCCCTTCAAGTCCGGAGTTCCAAGTCTACCTCGTAGACATCGATATATAATAAAACCTGAAATTTTGGATGCTAAAAAGCGTCGGCGTCCGATTTTTCGGACTTCCTACCCAAATTTCAGGTCCAAAACAGCATTAATTGAGGCCCCACCTCTGCCATATCTTTCATCTCCATGTTGGAACCAGCGTTTTCTTGAGTTAATACACTTGCAACTGTAGCGGAGCTTGAAAGGCAGCTTTGCCGCAATGCGGGGATGTGATGAGGTGAAGCATATTGAAAATCTAGGGACCACTTCTAATCGGACGTTGACTGTGTCTTTGCTATGTTCGACCGTAACGGAGCTTGAAAGGCAGCTTTGCCACAATATGAGAGTGTAAGGAAGTGAAGCATATTGAAAATCTGAAGGGGGCACTTTCAGTCTGACGTTGACTTTTGTTTTTGGGAAGTTCGAATAGTTCGAATAGTAAAATTCCAGTGCGAATCGAATCGAATAGCAAACACTATTCGAAAAATATTCGAAATTTCGAATATTCGCACACCCCTACTATTTAGCATTCTGCTGTCCTCGGCTGTATCCATTCTTTTGTTCTGACTGGCCATTGGTTATCTTTAAAATCAATTTCCATCACACTGTTGTCTCAGCCATGAAATCAACTTACCATGCTTTGTGACATGCGTACCCGAGCATGCCTTTTTAATAAAATTTATTACACTAATTCAGAACCAAAGGAATGTCGCACGTTGACCATTGGTTCAAGGTCGGAGTGCAGATTTGCAGCTCTAGTGTTTTCCCCAATTCCTTCATCCCATGCACCAATATTGAATGGAACCACCTTCCTGCCTCCATTACTGCTATCGCTGACGTTGCCAACTTCATATTGTCATCCCGCTCCTGCCTGTAATGCCCTGTCAGCCCTGAAAAAGTTAATAAATATAGGCCTTGCTGCTGACTGGATTGTATAAAAATTGCAAGCTGTCTCATGCTCACCCAACAGCAATGTAATTGGATTTCAAAGCTGCTTTAGCTTTATGCAATGCTCCTGAAAGTGGATGCAGCTTTTCTTATCACACTGTGACTTTACAGAAAAGTGAAGTTCAGACATCATAGTATGTAAATTTTTGCTGCCATTTATTTTAATCTGCAAATGCTTGATACACTTACAGTATCTGTAGTTGCATTTGAATAACTGCAGTATTAGTTCTTGCACTAAAAAGGCATATGTATTGAAAAATAAAGAGCATCAAATTAATGCATGCAGCCCATTATGGTGAACACAATTTAATAGTCAAACACGATTTCTCTTTTAGGTACATGCTTGGAGAAGAAGGGTACTGCTTAGCATCAGTCCTGATGGCCTTCAAATACCTGGAATCACTACCATGAACCTGACGACCAAGCTTTTAATTTTTTTAAACTTGTTCGATGCTAGTCTATACAGCAAATGACTGAACCTGCATTTTTTATTTAAAAGCTGCAAACTCAATAGTTATTCTTACAGTTTGTGAACTTCAGTTTTAGTCCCATGCTAATTTTGAATTGAAAAAATGCTTATTGAGCTATGTATGCCCAAGAAAGCACATTACAAGTTTTTTTTTTTCGTGCTGACATTTGGCATAATTGTTTATTAAAGGACAGTGGTTTGAATTAGTTGGTTTTCGATATTGTTAAGGGAGTGCAGTGTGAAGCAGTACAATGGTGCACAGAAAAAAATGAGGCGAAGCAGTCACTGCTAACTAAAGCTTTGTTTAATACAGACAACACATTTCTTCTGTTTTCTGTACAAATGTCAAATCCAAACAATGAAGCTTTAGTTGGCATTAAGTGCAGTGTTCATCCTTGTCTTTTCTGTGTCCCTTTTTCCTGCTGCTAAGATCATATCTAAAGAGAAATGAGGAGGGGTTAACCTGGAGAACACATTCCTAACTTGCTACTCCTCACAGGAGTAAGGGGACTGCACACAGAAGCTTCACGTGCAGGTGTGCGCTGCACACTACATGCAGGAGCCCTTGCATAGCAGATGCTCTAGGGTCGGGCATCTAAATCTGTCCCTGCATCATAAAAATGGCAAGTGTCTAATGGGCTTGACACACTACTGGCAATAGCACAGAATGTTGCAAAGCCTTATGTTCAAAACTGTTGTTCATAAACATGCCTAAGCAGCACTGCCAGTTTTAAAACAGCCATTCAGATTAATGTTCACCAATATATTATTGGTGTATAAGCGTTGCTCAAGTGTCGATATTTTCGCAGCCACACAAGATGCTCACAAAATCTGTTACATTTGAACAGCTGATTCTGTACAGTTAATAAAGACGTATGTAATGAATTGCTACGTGCGCAGTTTTCTTTCTTTTTTCTTTTTAGCAACAGGTGTCAAAGCACATGCAAACAAGTCTCGCCAACCGGTGCAACTCGAGCAGATGGTAAGGCATGAGAGTCAAAGCAATTACGCTAACCGTGTTGGCGGCTATCAACATCATAGTTTAGCTTACTGGGTGTTCGGACTTGTAAAACAGTCACAGACATTCTGGTGACGCACGGGGATTTGGCGGGGGGATCGTTATTTCTGGAATGATATTGCAGTGCTGTATAGTGTCGAGTTTGTCCTCAATCTGAAAAAGTTCGTTGGTCAGTTTCCTGAGGGAGGTGGACACCTCTTGTAGAAGTTGATGCGAGCGAACAAGATTCTGAGAAATTGCACCAAGTTCGCGAGCAGCGTTCTGGTATGGATGCCGCATCAGTTCGCATACGCTCCTGCGCAAGCTCGCGTTGCGCTCGCGGAGCTTTCGATGCAGAAGTGTCCTGTGCTGGCTCGGCTCCGCAGATCGACGCTCGCTCGATGTAACGCTGTCGCTGGCACTCGACATGCTGAGATCGCTGGCGATTGTGCTGGTCGAAATGCTGAGGTCCTCGTCGTCCGATTCTGAAGCTTCCCCGCACACTACAGTAGCCTGCTGGCCGCTGCTGACAGTGGGCGGCTCTGCTGCCGCGCTCAACTCTGCGTCTGTCGCTTCCGCCATACTTGCTGCTGATGGGCCAACTCGGGCAAGCTCGTTGCCACAACGTAGGGGAGCGGGTGAATACTTAAAAAAACAAAAAAAAACAAGCTAAATGCTGGAACTTAACAGCCAGTACGCTGCGGTTACTAGTACGCAAACTACTTCCCACGCCGCGTCCCGAGTTTCAGCCTGCACTCAAGTATTTCTAGTTCACTAGCTCGAGCTGTTCATGAATTTGTTGACTCGCCAACCCAATGGCCAACCATTATTAGCGCTGGCTGGCCTTGGCTTGCCTCGCTTTGGCTGCTTTGGCTTTGCTTCTGAAACGTCGCTATGGTAGCCACCCTAACGTCGCTTCCTCTTCCAGCAAGCGCCACGTGTTTTTTCGTATTTACGCAGAGTTCATTCTGTTGTCTCACCTTCTGTAATCTCTGTATAATTTTTTTCAATAATCTGAGTAGCCTTAAAAAAATACACACGCGCGAATATTTATTTTCACATTTGAAACGACAACCTGTTGTGGCGCCAAAAACGAAACAGCTTTCAGATTCCGGCGTCTGCACCTAATTGCAACGAAGTTTTGAACTGCGTCACGCGAGGAATGGCGGTTTGAGTGCACACATTATACGGAAAAGATGTCACGCGAAGCTGTTACTTCTAAAGTCCTCAGATTTTAAGAGAAAAAAGCCTAGGCCCTTTAGTTGAGAGAGCTACGGGGGCCGAGTTTTACCGCAGCCGCCTCCCCGTTGGTCGAGTCCAAAAGAAAACGAGCTCCGCAATGGATGCGAAAGTGAAAATGACGCGATGACATGTTTCTGACAAAGGCCTGCCATTTGTAAAGATGGGAAGCAAACAGTTCTTTGAATGCAACATATCAGCTAGGGGTCCCTGGTCGCCATTATCGTCAAAAAATTTGCAGTGGCTTAGCTCGGCTATGCCAGGATATACGTAGCGTTAGCAAAGGTTCGGCTGAATATTCTTAGCTTTCCAGATTGCCTAGGATTATTATCGAATAGGCAGCGCACAAAAGGGCAACGAACACGTACACAAAAAAAGACGCAAACACAAGCGCTTGTGTTTGCGTCTTTCTTGTGTACGTGTTCGTTGCCCCTTTGTGCGCTGCCTGTTCGAGAATCATGGCTCACCAACTAGCCCATCAGTTTTTTCTTTTTTTTTTATTTATTGGCGCCAGTATGCCCTACGGCATAAGTTAAATAAAAGGAAAGAGTTCAGATTCGCTGATAAAGGCCAGGAGCGGTCGATGCAACGGCCCGTGCGTCCAGCGCGTTAAGTCGGGTGGTCGACCGGGGCGGTAGTCAAGGCCTCGTAGGTGGCGGGTGCGAGCCTTGTGAAGGCCCGGACAGGTCCCAAGTAGGTGATCGATCGTTGCCTCTGTCGCTGGAGCAACGCAGAAGGGGCATGTCGTTGGGGGAGGCTGTGCACCGGATGGCAGGAGTCAACGCGGCGCCCACACGAATCCTCCTGAGCGCAACCTCCTCTCGGCGAGTTAAGTACGTTTTAGGATTATTAGCCTTCTTCTGTTCATTCTTCGTACGCTGAACCGCTAATTGCCAGGCAACTACTTCGGTATCTGATGAGATAAGCTTCTTGGTTCTTCTGCGCCGTCGAGCAGCAATTGCCATCTCCTTCTCCATGGCGTTACCCACCTGCAAACGCCAGTCAGAGGCGCTATCAAGCGGCCCCAGCGCAGTGTCAGACGGCGACTGCACAGCAAAGGCGAATAGCTGCGCGCGCGCCGGCGCCACTGTATCTATGGCTACGACGTCACTCCTCGCGAATGCGGCGCAGACCAGCAGCGGCGAGCCGCGCGCGCGCGGTGGCGCAGAGCGCGTGAGATGCCTGCTCCGTGGTGCGATCTTGTACGCATTCCAAATAAGCACGGAGGCATCGCGTGGCGTTACATCCAGCCGCACGCGAATGGCCAATGTGAACCGCGACAGACGTCACGGCCCTGCATTGACCAATCGCGTGCGGCTGGATGTAACGCCACGCCTCCGTGCTTGTTTGGAATGCGTACAAGATCGCACCACGGTGACCCAGTTGTGTGACATCATTGATCCTCGCGCATGCGCAGCACGGCTCATGACCATCCACGCGAAATCGGCTCCGGCTAGGCAAGTGTAGCTAACGCTACTAACGCTACAAAAACATGCGCAGCCATAACACTGTACCGTAACCATGCGCATTAAAAAAAACGGCGTGAAAGGTACGCAGAATTGCCCCCCCCCCCCCCCGTGCGCACGCCTATGGCCTCGGTCATCTGACGGGAACCGGGTTGTAGGTATAATAGCGTTACTAGACTCTATAGCAACGTTGATTCAGCACATGACGCGTTGTCGATGGTGATTGAGTTTGACGCAATGTGACGGCTTCTTTCGGCACCCAGAGAGAACTTCAGTGGCGGTATTTTGTAAGCATTCGTAAAACGGACGGAGGCGGTCCGTCCGTTTGAGTCGCACGTGACTAGTCAATGTGAGCACGCGATTCGTCGCGGCGCTCGTCACGGCTCACATTGACCAATCGCGTACAAACGGACGGACCGGCTCCGTCCGTTTTACGAATGCTTACAAAATACCGCCACAGAAGCACACACGAAAAGTGAAAAAAAGGAAGGAAAAGAAAACGTGTGGACACGAACATGCTATTTATTTCTGAACCTATTCTTTCACGAAGTTAATTCATTTCCTAGACATGCACCTGTGAAGAGGCTTATTGGCGGTCCGTACGATTCATGGCGATACCCAGGCCTGGGTGCACAATTTTATATAAATTGAAACCAGCACGTCAGGCCACCTCAATTAGCTGACAACCGGGTCTTTAGTTTTTATTGCGATAGCAATTATATGGACAGTCTCGGCTGAATTTTGCCGTCGCCGTCGCTGCCGTCATGCACCACATATGTATAAGTATGTATATATATATAAAAGCCCCAAAGAAAAATAATGCAGAAAAATGCTTCCGAAGCGCGGAATCGAACCAGAGACCTCTTGCTCCGCAGCGAGTGGCGCTAGCCACTACGCCACGAAACGCAGATCCTCTAGTAGCTAACGGCGAGCGTTATATACACACCCTTTAGCGCTGGACGGACTCGGAGACGGCAGGCGCTTATAAGCGTTTCTTCATTACCAGCGAGCAGGGAGAGCCTTGCCCTTCCGCTGTCTGTTCGCACGGTTTTCTCGTGCTGAGGAGAAGAGGGATGTTTCACGCTTTCATCGTGTCCGCGCTCATGTTACGGAGCGTACGAAAGTCACTCGAGCTCAAGGGACGCCGCTAAACGAACAAACAGAAGATGAGCGCGAACTATCAAGTGTCACAGCTCGACACTTGAAGCACGCTAGTTTCCTTCGCTCGACACTACGGCCACAAATTCGGAGTATCCTCCGGCCCGCACCACGGGGGTTGGTACACGGCTGCGGTCGTCCACCAAAACACCGCTGTAAACGGACTCACCTTCCGTGCACATAACATAACGCACGCGGAGGAGATCGCCATCACACTAGCCGCCGCAGATCAGGACTCAAGGGTCATCATCACCGACTCAAGGGGTGCCTGTCGCAATATAGAACAGGGATACATTCCGTACCTTGCCTATAAAATTTTGCAGAACAGCAGCTACCTAGGTGCCCCCGCGCACCGAACGATCATATGGGCTCCGGCTCACACAGGCCTCGATGGTAATCAGGGGCGTAGCCAAGGGGGGGGGGGGGGGTTCAAACCCTCCCGAAATTTTTCAATTTTGCTTGCGCATATATAGACGCACACATACAAACACACGCACGAACATAAATAATGTATGGTTGAACCCCCCCCCCCCCCCCGAAAAAAATTTCTGGCTACGCCCCTGATGGTAATGAGACGGCCGATGCCGCTGCCCGCGCGCTCACTCTCCGGGCACCATCCTCGTCCCCTACCGATCCGGACCTCGAACCCAATCCCGCCTACACCTTTAAGGAGGTCACACAATTTTATCAATCCGGCCATAATATCTATCCAAAACCCTGTAAAGGCCTCACGAAGGCGGAGGAGCGAATCCTCCTTCGCCTTTATACCAAAACTTTATTGTGCCCGGCAATTATAAAACACTTCGACCCCTTAGAATAACAGAGAGCTGAGCTAGTTGGTAAGTATTCATTCTAAAAAGACAGGGCATGCAAACACGGACACAAGAAAGAAGTAAGGACACCACAAACGCCGACTAACAACTGAAGAGACGCACAACGGCTGAAAAGAAAGAAGGCACGAAAACTTATCTGCGCATGCCCGTGCAACAGGCGAACCTATCAATCCGGCACGCGTGGCGGTCTACGTGGAAGATAACTGTTAAGGCATTTGATTTCATCTTTATGCAAGTTAATCGACGGTTGGCTCACGCATGCGCTACCACTATTCTCGATATGCCATGCTTCAATCATCAGACGCGTTTCATTTCTATGACGGTACAACACTGCGCATTCATCGAATTTTGGCGTGCACTTACAATCTCGACAATGTAAAGATAGATTAGAAGGTGAGCCTCCTGTTAGCGATCTCTTATGTTCCAACAATATCTGGTTAATGCATCGGCCCGTTTGTCCTACGTTGAAGCGGCCGCAGCTGAAAGGGACCTTATAAACCACACTCGTACGGCAATCAGTGAATTTGTTGGTGTGTTTTACGAAACAAATATCGGTCCGCTTCTTGTCTTTTACTCGCTCATTCTTCCTCTGCACAGCGGCACAAATGGCACAAATCTTACCTAGCTTATTGGCCGCCGTGAAAACAACATTAACGCCGTATTTGCGTATCTCACAGGCTAAAGAAAGTAGGAAGTAAATACGGCGTTAATGTTGTTTTCACGGCGGCCAATAAGCTAGGTAAGATTTGTGCCGCTGTGCAGAGGAAGAATGAGCGAGTAAAAGACAAGAAGCGGACCGATATTTGTTTCGTAAAACACACCAACAAATTCACTGATTGCCATACGAAGCCACCATAATACGAGTATGGTGGCTAGCCACCATAATACGCAAGAGTACTTTGCAGCAGCCAGCCGACAAAGTTTGAGCCGCGGCAGGAGAGAAAGTAGATGCGGAATTCCGAAAGGCTGAAGTCTGCCCAGGGGACCTTAATTGGAAAGCGAATTCATGCGTGTCCAAAGACAGGAGAACAAGCTGTCAAAGCTCTTTGCGAAAGCGGCGTATTCGCCGACATGCGGCCCGTCAAACCATGTGCCTGGCATTCGACATCATTTGGTTTTGTGATCACCGGATGAAGCATATGATGCGGCAACAGGACGAGCCTGCGATATGCCAGCACGTACACTCGTAGGGGCAGCGGTGTGTATACTATATTCTCTCAGCAAATTGCATAAAAGTACAGTGCCCTATAGTCCCGACACCGCGCATACCACTGTTTCACACTGCTCTTACATGAATGCGCCGGAAGAGTAGTGCAGCTAACGCCGACTGCATCACATGAGGCCATGATAAAGCCAACGACCGAAACCACTCAGTGGCCGCAATGACATCTGTCCGCGCAACAGTGGCGTAGCCAGGAATGTGTGTGTGTGTGTGTGTGTGTGTGTGTGTGTGTGTGTGTGTGTGTGTGTGTGTGTGTGTGTGTGTGTGTGTGTGTGTGTGTGTGTGTGTGTAGGGGGGGAGGCACGCCCTTGACCCGACGTGGGGTCCGGGCAGGTAACTGTGGTCGAGTGTCATTTTGTGCTCTCTATCCCAGCAGGAAAAAATTTCGGGGGAAGGAGGGGGGGGAGACACGGGCGCGGGCCCGGTGTGCCACCTCGTGATGCAGAATTATTACTATCGATAGCTGAGTCACTGTCGAACTATCGATGGTAAAAAATATTATCGATAGCGCTATCGATAGTGAATTCAATGGTACTATCGATGGTATAAAATGAACAGCGCGAACTCATTGCAGAATAAACTTGGGTCCCCGCGCGCGTGGTACATAGTGGAGCCGGAGGAGAAGGCTGAAGGGCAAGAGAGTTGACATGCTTGCGTTCTTCACCCTAGTGCTTTGCTGACACATGATCATAAAGTCAAACTGTTCAGCTGTAGCGGAAATGAAGCCGATACACGAGGTGGAACTGCGCGGCTTCAAATTTATATTGCATTTTATGATTTCAAAATGAAAAAAATATCAAGGACTATGTTTGTTAATTAGAACGTGTAGCTAGTTGCTTTTGGATATGAATTTATTGATGGACATACTCGGCCATTTTCACTGCAGAAATAATTTATTTCTCTGGCGAAAAATTGCTCATAAATTAAGCGAAGCTGATAGTAGGCGATCGCAAATATTTTGGCAATATGGCCGACCAGTAACAACATCATTATTCACACCACTGTCGAGCAGTGTCACGTGGTTGTAATGGTGAAGAATGCTGCAGCAAGACTGGGAAATACGGAGCTCTTTATTTGGGCAAACTTGTGCCCAGAAAATGAAAACTTAAAATACAAGCGATACACACTGCGCACTGATAGCGGCGAGAACAGTCGTCGGCCGTCGAGTAATCTGATCATCGGCGAAACGAGTCGTCTGTTATACACCAGTCATCGAACCTTCCAGCGTCATCGCTGGTGCTCGCGTAAGTTCTCGAACAAACTTGACTATTCGCGTCCGGCGCGTAACCTTAACAGAATGACCTCAAACAATCGTGAAGCTTCTCAAACGTTACGGCGCGGTCTGCGTGAAACGTTGCTAACAGCCCTTGTGGGGGAAACTCGAATATATCAAAACAAAATAATAAACACGCGTGGCAGTAATATCGCTAGTAATATTAGCGATGGCACTACCGATTGCACTATCGATAGTTCGTCGATAATAGCACTATCGATGGCATACATACCACAAAATGACAATCACATCTGCCTGCCCGACCCCTAGCTCCTTCAAATCAAGGAGGTGCCCCCCTCTCCCCCCGAAAAAAATTTCTGGCTACGCCCCTGGTTCGACGCGACTACTGGCCGTGGCCTGCTGTTACGAATATAATGCCGATGTGAGCGCACATGCATCAAGATACGTCATACGTGTTGTTGAGCACGCTTGGTCAATGGCGCGCTATCTCACAAAAGGTAATAAATATAGTCACACAGTTTCAAAAAAAAAAAAAAAAAAGAAAAACATAACGTCATAATGTTGCATACGCGATACATATACAACACATAAGTTATTAAGACAAAGAGAGGTTCTTTAGTGAAAACTAGACAAGCATACCGCCGACACGCCTCTAGTAGGATACTCCCATGTAACACGATTATACACACTCGATCTGCAATTCACGATTTAATTTGTAAGAAATCTGTAGGTCGGCTTTCCTGCATGTTTTTTTTTTTTTCTAACAAAAAATACTCGTTCACAGACCGCTGTTCTCGCTCTAAGTATTTCCCTTTGCCATTTCAGTGAAAGTACGTCCTCCCAGTGATAGGTTCCCCGGGCCCCATGCGTGGTCTGAGGGGCAACTATGAGGCGTGAAAATTCCGTAGTTACTTTCGAAAAGCTTTTGCGGTTTTCGCGCACAACAGCCAGACAAAGGACTAAATACTTTGGGCCGTGCCGGCCTGTTGCTGTGCCTTTCTCCCCAACCGACTGCGTCGAGCTGGCTTACGCTACTTTGTCTGTCCGACTTGTAAGCGATAAACGTCCCACGCCGGCTACGTCGGCCCAGTATTCTTGCGGATCGCGCATATTTTAGGATTCATCCGTGCGACTTCGCAACAGGGATGTCGCCGGTGGGTTACCACGACCAGTGGTATAGGGGTGGCTAACGTCCCAGTAAACCACGAATGTCCATTAGATATCCATAGAATGCTAGTCTCAGGATATTCAGTACATCTTCTGGATATCTACATTTCTCCACATGACATTTCACGGATGTACTATAGATCATCTAAAATGCACCCAGATCACGCTCTCAGTACGTTGTATGGATATTAAGGCTGGATGTTCTGTACATTTAAAAGATGTTTTCCGAATAGGCAGCACACAAAAGGGCAACAAATATGCACACATAAAAGACGCAAACACAAGCGCTGACAGCGCTTGTGTTTCAGTCTTATGTGTGCGTATTTGTTGCCCTTTTGTGCGCTGCCTATTCGAAAATCATGGCTCACCAACTAGCCCATCAGTACATATTAAAAGATGTTCATTCCTTAAACTCGCATCCACATGACGTCTAGCGGCTTGTGAGGTGCACTAATTATGGCTCTCAAAAACGAACGCTCGACAGACTGTAGGCCACAATACTTTCGCTCACTTGAGTGTTCGCTATATGTACTGTTGTAACCTGAAAGTAACTGTTGCGAATCACTATTTTGTAAATTTTAGTATTTATGATTTTGGAAGTAGGTGTAGGTGTCTCGGCATAAAAGAGCAGTTGTATTGTACTGGTTCTTGGATGTGGGCGCGAAAAGACAAGGACGAAGGGAGGAAGACACGTTTGTTGTCAGTAGCGCCAGTGTGTGTGTCTTCCTCCCTTCGTCCTTGTCTTTTCGCGCCCACATCCAAGAACCATGACAGACCAACAAGCCCGCATCGCTACCCTCGTGTATTGTACTGCCTTCTATGGAGAGCGCGCTGCATACCTCACATTGTTCCTTTTAGGTATATAACACATCTGATAACACATCAAATGTGCAATACTCTTCTCAGGCTATTGCAATGTTTTGTTACACACAATGAGTACAATGCATTGCCCTGAAAGATTACTGCACATACAATCATAAGAGTGTTTCAATACTGGCGAAATGACAAGAGAATGAAGTGAGTCGAAAGCAACAAGGCAGTATCACAAAAGTTTATATGAGCAAAGCAATGCTGTAAACCATAGGAGTACTCTCAACGTGTAAGAACACAGGCTAAATGTCTAGAGAACGCAGATACACTCAAAAGAAATGAGGCGGTGTGATAAAAGTGAACTGTGCACCAGCTGAAGACTAAAACCGAAACTGTCCACCAGCAGTCCCAACATAAGTCCAGAAAAAACAAACTGTCTGCCAGCAGTCCCAACATAAGTCCAGACAGGCTCCTCGGCCGAATTAGTGTGGTCTTGTGGGTCACAGGAGGGGCTACTTGATATGCTCAGTCCGATCGCTGTGTGCCTGGATTCAAGTAGAAAGGAAGGTAAAAAAAAATAAAGCCGGTACAGTAAAGGAATCGAGAGTTCATGAAACTGCTTGAACCAGAGAAACTTGTCGCATTGCTCTTTCTATTTTATGCCTTAAAATGGCTATCTTGCAAAACACATCAATGGAGCCCCAATTCTATGACTTTGAGAGGGCACCCAAAACTATCGTAAATTGAAAAAGTATTAAGATACGCAGAGACTGTCGGTCTTTCCCCCAAAAAATGTGACATGAAGGCGCACTGCTTCAAGAAAAGTAGATTAAATTCTTTAAAAAAAACATGACACCTAAGTAATCAACTGGAGGAGGTGAAAGTTAATTATTATCCAATGTAATATGTCTTTTCTCCAGGATAAAATGAGTCAGGGCATTAACTGCAGTGAAGAGTCAAGTACAAAGCTGAAACCTGCTACAAACGGCCTTCCATCAAGGGTGTCAAGTATGGTGTCATCATCATTAAATGGTGACGGAGAACATTTCTTGCAAGCTTGAGAACATTCATACTGGACACGACTAAGCCTTGTGTGTGATGCATTAGTTCCCAATCAGGTGCAAACAATGAAGCGCTGCTTTTATTAAAACTGCTAACATGAAAGGAAAGGTGTGTTATGCACTAAATACGGCTACAAACGCTGTATTATATATATATAGGACAGACGATTACTTTTAGGGCTCGTTTTCTCTGCGAGACTATATATATATATATATATATATATATATATATATATATATATATATATATATATATATATATATATATTTCCAAATACTAGCTTTCACACAACCTCGATGAGCGATGAGGTCCGTGTAGATTGTTTAGGTAACAGCCTTTGAATAAGCACGCGATCAAGCAGTATTCAGGAGCGAATTAAGGAACTGGATCACTGACTGCAATGAACTGCAAGAGAATTTCCCCATTCTATGAAGGCAAACTGTACTTTTCCCATTTTCTAATTTTTAATATAGGAGCTAATCAGTTCACCTAGCCGGTATCGCTACCTTGCAGGGGACCCGCAACACTTTTTGAGCATGGTCAGAAAGCGCTGCCAATAGGTAGTCGAGGCTCCCGAGAACACACAAGCCAAATATTATATCGCAGCACGAGCCCTGGATTGTACAATAAATTCTCAGTCACCTAAACATTGCTCCCTCTTCTCTCGACAAATGATGTGTTAGTCCACAAATCATGAGGAGACGCTGCGACACGCCGATACGACCAACCACGTCGCTAACTGTCTACCGCATTTCAAATGATTGTGGTTAGTTATTCCTCTTTGATCGCTCTAAAAAGTGTGCGAGCAAGCGTTTGAAGTTGCGAAGGTCATCCGGACACCAAATTTATCCCGGTGGGTGGACATTTACGCATTTTATCCGGACTTTTGTGTTCGCGTCACGTTGGCGGCAAGCTAGGCCTCACCCCCAGTTGGCCTATAGCTCGGCGAGGCGCCAACGCGCCATTCGCGCAGACGCGAAGCGAGAATGGCGGCTACTACCGAAGAAATGGAAAGCTCTGCGGAGGATCTAGAAGCAACGCCGAGTACTTCAGCCACACCTAATGAACAAGAGGACGCAGCATATGAAGACGCGGGTTTCGCAGCGGACAAGACGGGTTGGAAAGTGGTGACCAGCCGGAAAACGAAGAAGAAGGAACGCGCCGAAACAGTTGTGCAGCCTTCACAGCAAGAAAACCATCCAAGCGGCGGGCAGGTGAGCTCCTCTCGAACGCCTCCTAACATTATGAATCGGGTGATCAGAGCCTCACGCATGCCACCCCTACCCCAAGACAACATAAAGATAGTGTTTCGCCCAAAGGGTGGCTTGAACTTACAAAAGGTCGGACCTATTTTAGTGAGCAAAGCTCTTGTGACAGCAGCAAATCTTCGTCCAGATCAGACCACGGAGGACATTATTTGTCCCAACATCATGCAGAATATCATGGTGGCGAGCACGCCGTTTAGAGAAAATGCAGACAAGTACGCGGATGTCGGGGCTATCCAAATTGCCGGCAAACAGTACGAAGTAAGCGCTTATGAAGCTGCCCCAAGTGACACCTGCAAAGGGGTAATTAGACACATCGACGCTGCTGACGATCATCGGACGATTGAAAGGAACATCGTGAACGACCGCAACCCCACGGCACTGGCGGCGAAGAGAATCAAGAACTCAGGCTCAGTGATCGTTGTGTTTGATGGACTTCGCGTTCCGAACTTCGTCAGATACGGACCCACTCTGGTACCCTGCTACTTATATCGCAGGCAAGTGGACATATGCTACGTATGCGGCAAACTCGGCCATCGTGCGGACGTTTGCCCCGACCCGGGCTACACCCAATGCCGGGGCTGTGGAATTTCTAACCCAACCTCATCCCACGTGTGCAATCCGCAGTGCAAGCTGTGCGGAGGTTTGCATGCAACGGCGGACAAGGTGTGTACGAAACGTTATCTCACCCCATACGTAGTGCGAGCACGACGACTACGAGCGCGATTGGAGCAACAAGATCAGGCACAGCTGGCCGAAGAAGACAAGCAACAGACGGAACGAGGCCGATCTACGTCAAAGACGTCGACACGCAGCCACTCCCGCTCTCGATCGCGGAGCCGCACACCAGCGAGGACATCGACCACTAGCAGGAGTCGCTCAGGGTCACGGGTGCGTTTCGCGAGAAAGAACAGCGGAGGCGACGGCACGTGGGCGGACAAAGTCAGAGGCGCTACGATGACCACGCCGAAGGAAAAAAGTGAGTCCTGCAACACAGATAAAGAACGGATAGCTATGTTAGAACAGGAGTTAAGAGAGCTAAAAGCCGCTTATAATAAGCTAATCCTAGAATTATCCGAAGCACGTAAAGCAAACAGCAGTAGACCAACACGCACTCCCGAACCACCAACTGATATCGAAACTCCTCAACCAGTTGATATTGCGAGACAGGGCGAACAACGCGAAGAATCCCCGGCTCCTAAGAAGCGAGCTGTAACGCAACCGCGAATGGCTGTGCGATCTGACGTTAAGGACGCCATGGACGTGATGAGCGAGAATATGAGGTTAATGAACGAGAGCATGATGCGCATGAACGAGAAAATGGACATGTTTAACACGCGTGTACAGAAAATGGAAGTGTATCTAAACAATACGGTAGTACCGGCCATGGAGAGGATGAGTTCACAGCACATTGGTGTGCACGGCCCTCTGCACGATGCTTTCACTGCAAGCGAAGGGTGCTATGATGGTCAACATGGCAGCGACAAATAGGACACGTAATCTCCGCATCTGGCAATGGAACTGCAGGGGGATCGCCTCAAAAAAGGCGGTCCTCCTGCAGATGGTAAAATCGGAAACCGAGAAACCACACGTAATTTTGCTACAAGAAATAATCACAACCGAACTGACCCTTATGGGCTATAAGGCCGAAGTCCACAGAAACGAGCAAGGCAGAGGCGTCGCTATTCTGATTGGAAAGAAGATCCCGTACATTCGTCATGAAATCCGCCACACAGCCTGCTATCTCGAACACCTTACGATCGAGATCATACCGAACGACCACGTAGGGAACAAGCAAAACATCTTTCTCACTAATTTGTACAGCAGCCCTAAGGACACGAGGCAAGGGTTCAGAGGCATACTGGGCAAAATCGCGAACATCGCTAAAGATAGTCCTCTAATTATAGGGGGTGATTTTAACGCCCCACACCAGGCATGGGGCTACGCGTATCCCTCCAGCAAGGGAGAGCGTCTTCATATGACAGCCTCCGATCTCGACCTCACTCTCATCACAGACCCGGAAATTCCAACTAGATGTGGCACTTCCACATGCCGAGACACCACACCGGACCTTACTTTCGTCCGGGCATAGAGAAATGTGGCTGGTACAACTCGGGCATAGACCTTGGCAGCGATCACTACATTCTCCGAATTAGTGCAGAGCTCCCAGGAAGGAGGCAAAGGGAGTACAAACTAATTGATTGGGACAAATTTCGTAAAATACGGACGCAGCCATCAAACTCATCAGGAGCAAACACAAAGCACACGATAGCAAGCTGGACCGAACAGCTCAAAGCCGACATCGCAGCCTCGGAACGAACGATTACCACGGACGTTAAGGTGGAGAGAATGGACAGTCGGCTAGCGAACCTTCTCGAAGCCAAACACTCCATACTAGCCAGATGGAAGGGCCAACGTTTTAACCGAAGACTGCGAAAGAAGCTCGCTGAACTCAACAGGACCATTGAAGAATACTGCGTGGTTCTTTCCCGACAGCAGTGGGACGAAGTCTGTAACACCCTCAACGGGCAAATGCGCAGAGGGAGCGGGTGGAGGCTCATAAAACACCTCCTCGACGAAAATGGCACCAAGTCCAAATCTATGCAACGGACCAGGCTCAGCAAGTTAGTACACTGCGCGACGCAACGCAGTACTGCCGAAGAACTTGTTCAAGACCTTGCCAAACGGTACCTACCGCTTAAATCGGGACAACCCAGTATCTCACAAAGGAACATCTATGACGGTGCCCCAAACTCGGAGCTAGATGCGGACTACACAGAAAGCGAAGTACGCTTCGCAATTCACGAACTCAACAGTAACTCTGCAGCCGGCCCCGACGGTGTCACCAATCGGGCTCTCCGAAATTTAGACGACAATTCGGTCACCTTCTTAACTCAACAAATTAACGAAGCCTGGAAAAACCGGCCGTCTGCCTGGAGAATGGAAGCATGCAAACACGGTCCTCATCCCGAAACACGGCAAGCCGCTGGGGCTATCAAACCTGAGGCCGATCTCACTAACGTCCTGCATAGGAAAGCTAGCCGAACATGTCATTCTGAACCGCCTGTCGGAACACGTAGAAGAAAAGCAGTACTTTCCCTACACTATGATCGGCTATAGGCCGGGTCTATCAACGCAAGATGCCATGCTACGAATAAAGAAAAGTTTGCTGGATCGCCCCACACGAGACACAAAGGCGCTGCTGGGACTCGACGTGGAGCAAGCTTTTGACAACATCCGACATCAAGCCATTCTGACAGCCATATCTGAACACAATCTTGGAACACGCTTCTATCAGTACGTCAACGCTTTTCTGGAAGATCGAACGGCCACTCTGCGGATAGGCGAGCACGTCTCGCAGAGCTTTGACCTGGGCGATAAGGGAACACCGCAAGGTTCAGTACTTTCGCCATTCTTATTCAATCTGGCTATGGCAAAGCTCTCTCGCGCACTGGGTGAAATAGCAGATGTGGAGCATACCATCTACGCAGACGATGTCACCATTTGGAGCACCGGTGGCAGCGATGCGGAATTGGAAGCCCGCATGCAAGAAGCCATCTCAGTCACCGAAGCCCATCTCACTCCTATGGGACTTCGCTGCTCTTCCAGAAAATCCGAGCTGCTTATCTACCACCCTCCCAGACGAGGGCGCCCGTCAAAAGACTGGCGCAGACCCATCCCTCCATGCATAGAGTTACACGACTCGGACGGCAAACGCATACCTACGGTCGACAAAATACGAATCCTCGGACTTATCATCCAAAGTAACGGCTCCAACTTGGTGATGCTGGAAAGCATCACGTTCAAGATTGGGAACGCGCTCCGAATGTTTCGGCGCATCATGAACAGGCACAGAGGACTGGGCGAGGACAACGCCATCAGAATGGTCCACGCTTTTGTACTCTGTCACATCACATACGTGGCTGCCATGCTGAACTGGAAAAAAGCGGAACGGCGAAGGCTCGAAGTGCACATACGACGCGCTTTCAAGACAGCGTTGGGGCTCCCGGATAATGCCTCCACTGCTCTCCTCTTACAGCTAGGAGTGCACAATCCCCTTACCGAAATAATCGAGGCTCAGCACACGGCACAGATCGCACGCTTATCAAGCACCAAAGCGGGCAGAGATATTCTCGTCAAGCTTGGCCTGAACACTATTGTGGAAAGGGACAACGTCCAGCAGTTACCTAAAACCATTTTCGAATCAGTTACAGTGCTCCCCTTCCCGAGAAACGTACACCCGATCCACAATCACGGAAGAAGACTGGCCCGCGCCAGAGCCCTCGCGGCAGACGCAGCGAGGTTTCCTGACCAGACAGCTTTCGTGGATGCAGCGCACATACCGGGAAAACACGCCTACTCGGTAGTAGTAATTGACGGACACGGACGAACGCGTAACTCACTAACTCTTTACACCAAGAGGCCGGAGGTAGCCGAACAAGCAGCGATAGCACTAGCTCTCACAGACTCGAGCTTCACAACAGTATATAGCGACTCTAGAGCAGCCACTCGAGCTTTCGCAAAGGGCGGGATAAATAAGACGACGCTACGAATATTAGGCGGACACAAAATCACCGATCACTCCATCGTATGGTTTCCGGCACACATGGGCAGCTTAGGGGGCGGCCTGCGGAATCTCAACGAGACCGCACACGAGGCGGCGCGAGGACTCATCGACCGCGTCACTCCGGTTTCCCCCGATACACTCCATATTGAGTACAGGGATCAACTATACACTTATAACGAGATCACTAAACACTTTTATCTAGGCCGGCGAGAGTTTCCCCTCCCGAATAAGAAATTAACGCGCAGCCAGTCGGTAACGTTACGCTTGCTCCAGACTAACTCATACCCCAACCCCTGGCGAATGAAGCATATCGACCCAGACTACGACGGACAACATGATATGTGAACAGTGTCGTGAACGTGTAGACTTGAACCATATGCTATGTGGTTGTGCATCGAGTCACACTTACGCGAAGAACAAGGAAAAGTGGGACTAAAGTGCTGAAAAGTGCTTCACTAGAAGATCAACTTCGGGCTGTCCAGGAGGCCCGTGAGGCGGCGGAGAGCTTCGGGCACTCTGTCCCAACGTGGGAGATGCCCTCTGCACCTGGCACCTAGCCGAGTGTCCTTCAGGACCCCTTTTTGGGCAATAAAGTTTCACCACCACCACCACCATGAGATCGTTCAGATCTACATTCGTAATTCTTTATTCTTTTATAAACGTCTAAGGAACAGAACGCCCGATAAAGTTATAGTGAACAAAGCTCTTTCGAACTCTCGTACGGGTACTGTTGAAACTTATTTCTCCGTTCTCATGATTTCGTTACGATCTTCTCAGGTACCTAAAATTGAGCATACGCAAAGGAAACGAACTAAGCTTAGAAAAGCGAGGCATATGGTAATGAAATGATAAAGTTAAACGTTTTTGCAGTTGCTTTTTACTTTAGGGCTAACGCGAGTGTCTGTCGTAATCTTAACGAAAGAAGGGGAATTGTTCGAGCGGTTGTTTTCTTTGTTAGACACAACTAATGAGACCAACAGATTATTAAGCCAAGCAAAGAAGAGGAAACATCATTTGTTGTTTTTTTTCAACAGCAGTGCAATGATTTCGCCCTTCAAAGAAATCAAAATCGCTATCTCGACAGACATCAGCGGACGGCTCGTATACCCTTCTACATGCTGCGCTCTCAACGCGAAGAGACTGTGCGAAATTTCCTTTCCGACCCGGAGTGGCTGTGTTCTATTACAGCAACATTTTGTAGTTACGCGAGACTGCAGGATCTAGAAGAGTTAGCTGCCAGCCTTACTTTATTTGTTGTTATCGCACTAATTGCGTCGCCCCGCGGTGGAGCTGGGATTTTTATTGATCTCTTGTCATATCGATCGTCTAACATCACAAAGCACTGTGCGCTGCTTCGGATAGGTCCGTGTGATATGACGTACGTGTGTAAATCAAAGCTTTGGGGAAGTCCAGGGACTGGTGCTGCCAGTTACAAAAGGAAAATCCTGTGATTCAGCAGCTTTTCCGCACGCACTCGCAGCCCACCTCAACGTACCGCAGTAAGATGCCATTTTATACATCTATAAATAAAAATGTGCACAGCATGTCCTAGTTGCGCAAGGCTGGAACCGACAGCGGAGGTAGTGTTCGACCTATAGCTTCTTCTAAGGTTTTCCTAGTAATACCAAGCTATTGCTAGAGGTGCATAGTTTTTGCTAGTATACGTATATAGTACTACACTAACAGAATAGGTGGCGTAAAAGGGGCGCCTTTTTGTCCCACAACAATGATCGTCATTTATTTTGCCTTCCTTTCCTTCCGTTATCGCCGCGCGCCCTGCACTTTCTGGTCACGAACGGCATGTGCACTATCAGCAGGGGGCGGAAACTCCCTACACCTCCCACGTACGCTCGGGCGCATGCCGACATGCGGCGGCAGCGCTGCTTCTTCCACTGGCGGCTGCCGGGCTTCCGACTGAAAATAATTCACAAACCGAACACATGCCTTCAACACGTCGCTGCTGACGTCAGAAGGTAGAGGAAGAGGGTGCGTAGCCGGGAGGAGGAGGTTTGCCACGGAAACCCTCCTTTCCCAATTCGCATGCAAATGTGCTCTCTCGCTCGTGCGCTTGCCGCGGGCCGCCCTTGGCCAAATCGCGGAGCCGATTGTGCTGAAGTGTGCGGTGTTTGCGAAACTCCTTCTGCCGCGTTTACCTTACAAGCGCGGATTTCTTAAAAGGACCCTCTAACACTTTTCCTGACCTCATTGTTTTACAGTTTTTACTTTCGGGTTGCGTAAACTGGAGGCTGAAGAGATTAGTGCAGCAAGAACGGCAGCGGTAGGGGCACGCAGTCCGAAGTTATTCGGCCTAGAACACTCAAAATACAATAAAATGGAGGCCTACCCTCAACTCGATTCTCGGGGGGTCACCTGACCACGTTTCACTCGCCCTGTGACGTGTGATGGCGCCCCAATGAAATGAACTGAAAGATCCTACGTACGGGCCGAAAGGGTCGCTGCCCACGTGGAGCCACCCTGAGGACCGCACCATATGTGTAAATAAAGTTGATTCCTCCTCCTACGTACGGGAAGCTTGCATACAATGTTGGCCGTTCTTTCCAACGTATTGATGACGCCGTTGCGATAGTAACAAACAATGTGGTGCATTAAGAGTGAACTGCGCGTCCGAAACGAGGCAGATCGTGAACGCCTTTATCATGTTTTCTAGTTTTAGTCGTGTTTCTTGTCGTGACGGGGTCTATATCAACGCTCTTACATTTTTTTCCCTTCAGTTTCTACAAACAACGGCGCCTGGAGCGTCCCGAGCGCGTTTCCCTCCAGCGCCGTGGCGTTCGGCGCATTCTCTGCCGGGCGCTGCAGTTTTAAAGCTGAAATGTCTAAGATCGTCTGTCTATTGGTGTTCAGTGAAAAAAGCATGCTTAAGAAAAACTAAACCCAACAATTACCCCTTTTGTGATGCAACGCCGCTATTACTTCTAACGTTAGATTTATCAAATCATAGGCCAGCGCTCATCTTCGTCATTTCCGTCCGCAATAGTTCTGGCGAGCGCCACTACGCGTTGATGCGGTCAGCAGCGATGAAAAAAAGTGTTGGAGGACCCCTTTAAAGCACTGGGACATAGCTCGTACATAGCAGCGCCAAGCAATCATGATGACAAACATTGAAAAGCAAAGCAAACCGTCGTAAATTATTCGGCGTTAAAATTCTACATTTCCTGCTTTCTGGGAGTAGTTGCTTTCTAACCGCTACCTTGTGATTAAGTTTAACAGGTCGACAGATGTGCTGACACCTATCTTAAACTAGCCTTCCTGGCACAATCATTCGCTAGTTTTGTTCGTTTGTTGTGGTGTGTATCAACTAAACGAGGCTGATTTCTTAATCAACCAAAACCCCACACAAGTAAATTCTGAGCGCTTCTCCTTTATTTATTTCGCACATTTCGTACAAAAAGCGACTGACCTGCAGAGATTGCGGAAGTGTCAATACACAAAACCAATTACAGTTCACAACACAACTCAATAAGCGGACACACATTACAGAAAGCCCCCCAAAATGCGAAAATTATTAACGATCACGAGCTGGTCACACGGAACATGACTCCGCGCACACGCTCCTTTGGCAACACCGCCAGGTCTTCCCTGTTTGAATATTTTATTCAAGATTCACACATGGAAGAAATGTCAATTTTGTAGTTGAATGGCTGAGCTTCTGATTCTTCTACGACACGGCGCGACGTCTCTACCCACATACGAAGAATATCTGGGGTAGCCGCTGAGCTATAGTGACAGAAAAAATAAGCATTTCTTAGAGCAACTTACTACTATGTCAAAAAACAAAGCTTAGCAACAACGGAAAAAATAACAGACTATGTCTGTTATTTTTTACTTCATCATTGAATGCACATGCATTGGCAAAGTAAGGAGTGGGCAATACGTATCGCCCATAAAAGCACGCACTCAAACCATTGATCAGATGTATTTCACAGGCACAAAACTGCCCGCCGTCATGACGAATGGGTCGAGCGTTGATGCTCTTATGTCAGTCCGCTCTCGGTTGCACAGAACCAGTTTACTCAAGCAAACTAACTACCATCTTAGAAAATAAAGTGAAACATTTGTTCTTACCTGTAGTCATGGGGAAATCTGAAAAACTTGGCACAACTTCAAATCCCCGTGTTAGAACACCGCAGAGCCGCACAGACATGTGATGACCCGATTTAGCCATGTCCGCGGGGCTCGTCTAATGCTTGATTCGCCTGATGCAACTGGTTTCCAGCTTCGACCGTTCGTTGCGCCCCTTGTCAATCTTATCTTCACCATCTTCATGATTGGCAGCGTGTCACGACAACCGGAGCATATGACCACGCGCAATCTGCCCTACGATACCGCTAAGCGTGTGGCCAGGGTGAGCGGAGACAAGCACGAAGGACGCACGTTGTCATCCGCTTCCCGCGCTTCGCCCAATTTGAAATCCACAAAAAAATCTGTAAAAAAGTTAACTAAACAAAAAGATGAGCTCTTCACCTTTCATTCAATTTTTTTTTGTTTCTTAAAACTTGCGCGTGACAAGAAATGCTAACATCCACATCTACATTACTTTTTCCCACGAGATCTTAGGGTGCCCGGCAACCGCTAGGAGCGCACATGGTCCTTGAAAACGAAACTAGCATTGAGTTTCCGGGGCCTGCTATCAGCGTGACATAACATTCTTGGCAGCTGGTCTGAGAAGTGGCTAACCTCCCTGTCTTTCCCTTTTTCTTCTCCTCCTCCATTCTTGGTAGGAAAGTGGCCAGCGCCGAGTATTCAAGAAAGGAAACGCAAGCAAGCCAGATGACGATTATTGTTGTGGGACAAAAAGGCGCCCTTTTTACTCGATCTTTTTTGTGGGTGTAGCATATGCCTAGACTTGGATATTCTATTCTCAGGTTTCACTCGGTTCCCCACATTAAGCGCTTGTTACGTGGTTCTGAAGGGAACATGTCGCGTCACTAGTAGTTACGTGATAGGATTTTAGTCACCTAGAGGGAAAGTACAACTTTATTAGAGTCCAGTGCAGACACGCTGTGGTTGCGCCGCGCCACGCGGTTGTTCCGATGTTTTTGGCGGAAACATGTCACATAAGTAGTTACGTGACGTTACGGGATTTTAGTCGCGTGACTAATTAAATTATCTTACTTGATTTTTAGTCACGTGACTAGTTGTTACGTGTTGTAACGTGATTGTAGTCACGTAAGTAGATGTTGTGCGATGTTACGTGATTTTAGTCAGGCGACAATTGCAGGCCTGGCGCACAAAAAATTGCAGTCACAGGAAACAACAACCCGTCATCGATATCACACATATTTTACGATCACGAGAAATTCACTTTCGTTGCTCGAAAGAGCAAGCGAAGCTGCCCTCATGCACCTTTTTATGACGTTCAAAAATTTCTTGGGCTTCTACGATTTTCTGTATGCTTCATTTGCTCTATTCTTTTTTCTTTCCTGGTGAAAAGCGCGTATATATTGCTGTAAGCTTGAAAATATAGCCAGTTCTAAGTTCAGCGCTGTCTTCCGATATCGTCCTCGTTCCTTACGCTGCCAAACATCCTATTATGATCTACAGCGCATTTTTGAAAACAGAAAGCAGCTGTTTTCAATTCTGCATTTCGTTCCTGCTATTTGGAAGGTGGGGACACTTGCAAGGAGCGTTGCAAGAAGCGTTTGTCCGTAGTATCTTTATAATACCTATCGTATCACGTGCCAGCCACCGCGCGCTGTGGCTGAATCGGTTGATCGACCGTGCTGGCTGTTCGCGCGTAATCGCGGGTTCGAATCCCAATGCGTTGCTTTCTTCTTCTTTTTTGTCTCTCTCAGAATTGCTTATGTTTGCCGCGGTGGTACAGCGGTTACGGTGCTCGGCTGCTGACCCAAAGGGCACAAGCTTGACGGTGGCTCCAGCATTTTTTCGAATGAGGTGAAAATGCTAGAGGCTCGTGTACTTGGTTTTAGATGCACGTTAACGAAGCCGAAGCGGTCGAAATCTTCGCAGCCCTCCTCTTCGGCACACCTCATAAACATAATTGTGGTTTTGACACATTTGACACTCCAGCAATTATTATTACTAGTGCAACACTGCTGAATATTTACTTGCTTGTTTTCTCGCTGGAGCATTGCACCCGAGATATTTGCTGCAGTTTCAGTTTCGCTTCTGGAAATGGAGCAAGTAAACTTCTCATGTTTTATTATTTATTATCACGCAACCCATTATCTAATAACGAAGAAAAGGAAGCACCGGGCACGATTTTAGTTAACCTCAACCATAACAAGGCAATACACAACGAAACCAAGGCAAGCATGAGGGCAGCCATTGATAATATAATGAAGCGTCTTAAAGAAGTATACTCTACTATTAGATACAGACGCAGAAACGTAACCAGCAGTTGTAGAACCAACGCAGAGCTTGTATTGTCGAACCGTTGCCTTATTTCTACGGGAGCAGCGTTTTCTGCTTCTGCAAGTAGTGCTGCTCTTTTGCATTACATTTACTTCCCCTCCGAAAAAGAGCCGTCCTGGTTAATTACGGACAGATGCACAGTGACAGCAAGGCTTTAGCAGGTCCATATGCACAATCTCATGCCACGACATTGATTGCAAAACGTCCCAAGCGACTTTACGGCTTAGATCGAGTACGAGGCTTGCTAGACCAGACGGTACGGGCTGTGGTGCTTCGGAAGGAGTTTCGTAGACCGACCGGGGCCACCTGGGAGTCCAGATCACAGGCCCGAATCTAGGTGGTATGCCGCAGGGGCATACCCCCAGGTTCCCCTCCCAAAAGTTTGATGGAGGGTGTGTTTTACCGACATGAATAATGAGCATAGGTGTTGCTCTCAAACTGTCAAGGCCTTCAGCAAGTGCACCCCCCCTCTTCTGCTGAGTGGCGCAGGCCAACGGCGACGGTGGCGGGGCCGCTGTGCGCGGAACAGACGGCGAAACACTACGCAAGCAGACGCAGAAACGCGACAAAGCGCGGCCGCGACCCGTTGCCATAGCAACGACGGAGTGATCTTCCACCGGATGCTTTGCTGCTGGCTTGCGTTTCTTTTATTGAATCCTCGGCGCTCGCCACTTTCCTATGAAGAATGCTGTCTCACGCTGATAACGTGCATGCCATTCGTGACCTGGGAGTGCTGGGTGCGCGGTAATAATGCAATCGAGAGGCATAAAAAATATCAGCACTATTTTCGTGAGGCGCAACGACACCCTTTCAACATGTTTTTTAGTGTACGCTGCTTTCCTGAACAGCATAGGTAATTTCATCGGGAATATCAGCCGATGACACACTGCCTTTGTTACGGCAACGCCACTTCACGCAGTTGAAAGAGTAATCACTTCGAGGAAACCTCAGGCATGGACACATGCGTGTTGTCTTCACTGCTGAATTTCCCTGAACAGGCACCCCTGTCAGCAG
>NW_023615215.1:0-29646 GCF_013339695.2 Rhipicephalus sanguineus
TTATCGTTACTTACCTTCAAATTTTTGCATAAAATAAGAACCGTTAAAAACATTATTTTTTAGTTCCGAACAGAAACGGAACTTTTTCGGGGAACGAAACTAAAACCGAAACGAAAAACATTTCGTTCCGACACCCTGCATCAACCATTACGATGAATCACTACTGAAAGCTGACCAACCACCACTGAAGCTATAGTGACAGTACTAGAATATGTACCGTACTTACTCGAATCTAGGCCGCTCTCGATTGTGGCCGACACTCGAAATTCGCAAGGCCAGAAAAAAAAAAAAAAAAACTTAATCATGGGACTCGAATCTAAGCCAACCCCCCACTTTCGCACATTGTTTTTATAAAAAAAACATCAGCTTAGATTCGAGTAAATACGGCACATGCATTTCAGATTCAATTAATGGTTGCCTGCACATTTGTATAATGCCCCAACTGCTTTGACACTAAGCAAGGAAGCAGCAGCCAACGAAAATAAATATGAATATTTCAGCCTGCCATACATGGAGAACACGTGCAAGCATCCAATGTTCATATGTGAAAGACAACAGTGTTAGAGAAGAGCCTGGTGCGGATAATAGAAGAATTTGACACAGCAAGCCTGTGATGTACACTTCACTACATAGTCAAAGTCTGATAAAAACTTGTCAGATGGGAAGGTACCAGATTAACATATTAGAACGCGCCTCAAATTTTTTAAAAGTACATAAAATTGATGCTTCGGGACCACTATGGCCCCATTGCTCACACTAAAAAAAGCATCAGTGGGGCGCCTATGTATAGCCTATGTGCCACAGCGTGCAGGTAGGGCAAATTACCAAATGTACAGCTGTTCCACATTTTTCCGATTCATAAAGATTCCATGAGCAAACATGAAGATTACTACTTTGTAGCAGATAGAGTGTATTCAGATAACATCGGTGCATGTCTGTGGACCCCTTTAATTTCGCTGAAAAAAAAAAAAATATTTTGCTGTATGAGTCCCTAGGGCCACGAAACCAATGTTAGTTTTGCGAAAAAAAAAAATTTGCCTAAGTCAAAAAGATTTGGACGGAAGTCTTCACTCAGCAGAACTGCTTTTCGCGAATTTCCCGAAAATACATATTTGAGCAGATCCTACAAGAAATTATTGCAGCTGCGAGTCAATTTTTCTTGGCTTACTGTGAGTAACGTGCATTTATAAAATGTTATGTTGCAGTTCTGTTGCCCATAACTTATGCAAAAGAAGTTGCAAATTACGGCACCCATTCTCAATATTCTCTAATTTCAGATTTTTCACTCCGCGTCTATAATACTTCGAAATTTCCCCAAAATTTTCCGAGATTTGCCACGCATAGGTTAACCATTGTGCTAAGTATGATTGCAGAGGATGGTGTCAGACGCAAACCATAAATGCATATGGTAAGAAATGTCTCTAAAAATAAATACTTCGAAATTCAGTTTAAAAAAAAGGCCATCTTCAATTTTCTTTAAACTCCCCAGAATTAAAGCCAAGCCGTGCTCTAACTTATCTCTAAAAACATGTTGCATTATTTTTGTTAGATAGGAGTTACAAAGCCACCAAAGTGTCCAAATTGACGTCAAGTTCACACACAACCACTTAAAGGGGTGGTGCCATCAAATTTGTGGCTTGTGCATTCTTTGTTGCAAACATTCTTATTGATCTAGGAAGCATGGAGACACACTCCCAAATTCATGTATTCTCTCGAAACTATTTCACATCGCCTTATTTGTATGAACGACTTTCGGTTTCGGTTTCTGGGCGACAAGTTGGACACCGACATCACCGTGTAGGAAGCTAGAAACAAGTGCTCCCACAAAGTTGTGACACATGCAGTGCTGCATTGTCTGCTCTCGCACACAGATGCAAGCAACCGTCCGGACGCCTTCAAACTTGCTAAAATCCTCCATCATCCGCAGATGGTCGGCGAGCTTTCAACAATGACTGGTAAAACCCGCTTTGTCTACGTAACCCAACAGCAAGCACCACATTATGAAAAGATGCTGCGTGGAGTTTTGCACAAAACTCTCCACAGAATGGTACTGCACTGTTAAACGCAACGTCTCAAACAAAGGTGAAAAACCACCTAACGTTATGGAAATTGCAAGCAGTATTGAATCCATTGCAAGAGACTCTTGTCTGCTGAGACAGTCATTTCATAGCAACTGACCTACCTTCATTTTAGAGACTAAAAACATGAATTCACTTCACAAGTGCAACCAGTACTTGCTGAGAAGCAATCCACACTAACCAGCTGCTGAACTCACTGAATATTGGCATGACTCCTGCTGCTCACTACCCGAGGCCAGCAAATACTGCAATGACATTGCTGTGCCTATAGTGGGGTACAACTTTAGAAGACAGGAGAGGCCCCGCCCAGATGACCGAAGCGCAGCAGCCAATTGCCTCCGCGTCTAAAGAAATAGTCCCGCTAGGCATGTTAGGCATGTTCTCCGTCGGCGGGGTCACCGGCCGTCCGGCTCATGACGTCACCTGAAGTGCGCGCCTATTGGTGGAGGCTCGTATGCATCCGCCTTTGAGGGGAAAGTGCTGCTGCCTTCTAAAGTTGTGCCCGACTATAGCTAATGAAAGCTGTGATGTTGAGAGGGTTCTTTCAGCTGAGGTACAGAGTCGTCCACTTCCACCTTGAACACCGCACCGTGCGACCAGCACTCCGCGGAGCGCCTCTTGGTTGCTTGGGTAACTACGCGTATGCGCAGTGACAGCTCTAGGCGGAGCCTTCGCCGCGTCGTCTGCTAAAGCGCGGCAGCTCTGCCGAATTGTACTTGCTTTGCGGTGAAGCTAACTTCGCTCTTGCTATGCGCATGCAAATCCAGCATCCGGCACGGTTCAGAAGAAGCGAAGCGACTGCACCTTGTTCCGTCTAGCTTTTGCTGCTAGTGTTTTCTTTCATTTCTGGATGCGATCTCACAACCAATAACCTCGGTCCGTGCATGAGTAAACTTTCACAGCCACGCTTGAACTCCTACAACTAAGCAACTCAGCTCCTTTGAGCCCAGTAGCCAGAATGTTCCCGCTGCTCACACAAATGTTTTTGATCAGCTTCAAAAGCTAGGCGCCGCAAAATTGGCGATAAATGCATGGTAAGGTCTGACATAACAGCTTTAAATGTGCGAAAGTTTGGATTGTTACTCGCCTGAAAACAAAAGGATGTGAGCAATTTGCCAATTTCAGAGAAGTTACATTACATTCAGGTGTTATCAGCACTGCTGCCTTCATGCGCTAGCGAATTTAACTCGCCAATACGCCGCCCTAATTTGCTACTCATGTGCAACCATGCTTATTCGTACCATTCATGCAGAAAAAATGAAGAAGCATTCTAATAGAGTTTTCAGCTGAACTCATATCACGCAATCAGTTCACCAAAGAAGCGCCGCTGACAAATGATTACTTCTGTAAGCAGGCGCTGAATAAAGCTTGACTCCCTTTTTATTGCTAGGTGACCCAAAGCACCGCGTATCGCTTTATATATTTCTTGGCTCAAAACTTTAGCACGAAGCAGAAAGTTTTCCGTGAGCCTTCAATTCACAGCGCAAACTTATATTTTTTTTATTGTCGACTTTGTGTCGCCAAACTTTCAGCTGATGAAACAACCGTGTGAGTAGCGGGAATATTCTAACTGTACGCACAAAGCATCTGAGTAGCTTAGTTGCGGGAGTGCCAGCCCGGCTTGGCGATCTCACTCATGCACGGGCCAAGGTTTATTACTTTTAAGGATCGCATGCAGAAAAAGAAAACAGTAGGAGAAAAAGCAGTGCGGAACGAGGCGCAGTCGCTGCGCTTCTCGATTTCCATGAGATTAGTTACCTTCATCGAAGAGCAAGCGCGATTGGGCGGAGCCGCTGCGCTTTAAGCAGACGACGCGGCGAAGGCACCACCTACAGTTGTCACTGCGCTTGCGTGCCCCAGCCGCCCGCGAGAGACGCTCCGCAGAGCGTTGGCTGCACGGTGCGGTGCTCAAGGTGGAAGTGGATGCCTCTGAACATCCAAAGGTGAGACAGCTCTCGAATGAAGACCAACATGCTGCACATGCAAATGGCAATGTACGTTAACAAGGACGCGTAAAAAATCGGTGATTCAGCTTTTTGTGAATTAAATGTGTCTTTTCCTAGATGTTATCAAGGCTCTTTACTGTCCTTTTGACTTATCAATTTGTGTAAATGTATTTCATGTAGCATTTCTAAACTAAACCCCCCAAAAACATGCAGTTCAATGATGGTTCCACGAAAATGTGATTTCTCTCAAATTATCAGCTTGAAAAATAGCACCCAATTTTACCCTCTAATTTGAAAAAATATAAAACACAAAAACAAACCACCGTAGTTGTGCAATTTGTGTTAGAATGCTTTGGCTTCCTGTGCGACACAATTTGTACAAACCGCACCTCTCACCACCAGACAGGCATAGATAAGACTCTGGCTAAGAACATGTGCAAGGTTGTAACCAAGTTGATCATTGCGCATCATAGCAACAATAAGGCCGTCGTCATCACCATGACCAAAAAATAATGATCCACCGATCAAGACAACAAGTGTGTGTGTGTGTACCTTTCATCACATTTACCACCAATCATAACAAGAAACGAGTTCATACATTTGTTCATATTTTTGTGTTATGTGCTAGACAGCTTCACTGGTAACCTGCCTTCACAAAATGGAATGGCTCGAAATTTTTATCACAATTTTATGCACCAATTCAGTCATACACACAACACATTGTAAACAGTGGTAGTTTAGCACAATAGCAATAATACGCCATCAAACGAGCAAGGCCTTATCTATAAGAAAGCAACATTGTGCTTATAAAGCCCCTGTTGCTGTGGTTCGTGTTTGTGCACTCAGCATGTATACGCACTGCGCATAAGCACCACGGCTTGACACAGGTTGCCAGTTCCCTTAGTCACAGTGATGGCAAAGCCGCCTCTCAGCAATCACTCCTTTGCCTTATAAAAAGCATAGAATAAAGTGGGGATGCCTAATAATATAGATTGTAATATCAAGCAAGAATTATGGTGCATGTAAAGAACAGAAGACTGTACAGCAATCCGAATGGCTCCTTTGCACAGTATGAGGCCTGTCCACCAGGCTGCACAACAAACCGGTTTTTGCAACATTGAAACACATTTTAAAAATGCAAATCCTGTTGAAACTGCAAAAAGTGTGCTAGATTCTATCACTATAATTTACGGTCCTTCCATTTCCACTAGGATATGATAGCACGTTCTAGCCAGTTGTCTGTGTTTCTAACTTAGAATTATTATGTTTAAGCTGTTGCATTAACGTAGACAGAACTTTCAATGGCAAACTTGTAAGGCATATTGGGAAACACCCAATGGCTCTCTATTGATGAATAAACGGCTTTTACAGGGCTCTAAAATTGCCAAAGCTCCGAACGAGTGTGAATATTGGTGTTGAATCCTTCATCTGAGGCAAGCTTTGAGATTGGGCTAGTTGCTAATCCATCTTCAACAAAAAGTGTAGGAGTGGACAACAGACAAAGAAAGGAACAAAGACAACCGTTCCCTTCTTTGTCTATTGTACACTGCTGCACTGTTTGTTGACGATGAACTTCGTTTGAGGTTTCTAGTCTCACTGATATAAGTCGTATAAAAGTTCATGCGTGGAATTTTGTAGATTACCCCTGGTAACTTTTATTGCTCCAAGAGGTCTTTAACATGTGTGAGCTGTCATGTTACCTAGTTTTTTGGCATCTGGGAAATTCTCACACAATTAGTGTAAAAAAATCTTGCAAGTGACTCGCTTATTCCCTGCACCATGGGATATGTGGATGCCCACATACTTTTGCTGTTCCCGTTTGTCCTCCCAAAGAATCAAAGTGCTCCTTCGACAAATAGTTTCCAGGAGGTTACCCACAAAATGCGTGAACTGTGACACATCCTACATTAGTGGAACGAAAAGTTCAAACAAACAACAAAACACCATAAAAAGTGCCTTGAGAAAGGCAAGACATGCTCAAACACTGGTGGATAATTATTCATTACTAACCAAGCGATTAATTTGGACACCACTGCTCTAATCGCAATGAAGAAAATCTTTACACATCTGATCTCAAATGTGGTATGTGTGCAACTTACTTTAGCTGTACATGTGTTGACCTACCCAGGATATACACCAGCACCCACTGGCACCTAGGCCATAAATAATCACCCTCTTCGCATTCTTTATTGTGAACAAGGGGCCTATAGTGGTTCTGAAACGTTAATTTTAATTGTTGCCTTTTCAAAAGGTACCTCACATACATGAACCCATTTCGTCGACAGGTTTTCATTCGTCCACTGAAACAGATCGAGATAGCAGTGACCTGTGGGCTTTCATTTATTCAAGGGTAACAAAAGTTACCTAACAACGTCATAGTGAGTTGGTTGTCACTGAGAAGATGCAGACACTGGCGGTTTTCTGAATTTGGTATCACCACATACTGATGTTTCAGTCAAACATTTCTTTTCCCATGCCTTGAAAACACTGTCTTACTCTATTAGTGGCCTTCGGTGAGAAAGGCTAGGATGCTTGTGTCACTACCACTGCCATTGTTGATGAACCATTCCACGGACATTGGAATGGTTTATCAACATTGTCTCTAACATACGAGCCAGCTCATGTGACGGCACATGCAAGCCATGTATTCTCAAATGCCTCTACTAAAAATGGCACCACGTTGCCTCACTCCGCTAAATCTAAATACTGAAAAGCATCCTCACTGTCCCACAGTCTTAAAGAAATAAATTTCAAGGCCTTGTTTTCCACTGTGTATAATGGCCACATGCAAGATCACTAAAAGGTGTGCACGTTTTCACTGTATTTGCTTAACGTGCATTGTCACCTTCATTTCGGTATTTCCCTGTATCTCAACATCGTGTGAACGCCTTGTCAATAACAAGTCAGGTATTTCAGATGAACGCATATACACGGGAGAAAATTGCTAGGAGCACTTGCAACTAAGTTTTAAAATTCGTTAGAATGCGGTGCGGACGGTACGCATCTACATACCGCTTTAATCGGGTCTGTTGGCAGTGCAGGTTTACCGTGCAGCAATACGGATATGCCATACCGTCGTGGTCGGCATGTCAGTACTTTAACCCGCAAGACCTCTACCGCACCACTTTACCGCAAGCAATGAGCAACTAGCGCGGCTAGAAAGTTCTTTAAAAAAGCTGCGTGCCGACCACGACGGTACGGCATTTCCCTCAGCGGCGCGCACCAGTATGTCAGCGTAAACTTACCTCGGCGTTTAAGATTCGAACACACGGCAGGCGTTTCAGCGTAGCCGTCAGCTTGCGGTTCAGCAAGCGCGTTTTCTTGATCTGGCGCTCTGCATCGGCGTCTTCAGAGCTGGAGCAACGTGGCAGCACTTTGAAGACGTATACACCACGGGGGCCACATCGTGCTGCAGTTGCAGAACTAACTTCTAAAATGTAAAGAAAATACAACCTTCAGTGACTGATGCCAAGCATCTCACAATTTCAGAATACGTACCCCTATTCTTGAGGGTCCGCGTTGGCACTGCAAACGTCGTTACCACCAACGTACAAAACGACAGTCTACGCGCTGAGAGTGCATCGCAGAGACGGCCTCAGCCATTCGCACAGCGTCAAAACCACCAAAACTAAATGTGCAGGTCTCGACGGATGTTTTCAAGTGAAGGCGACTCCTGCACACGCAAAGAAGGCATAACTCAAAGCCGGCGACTGCGGTGAGGTACAGGTGAGGCAATGCCTCCTTGACTAGATGCCCGCCGCGTGGTCCGGTAACCCGGTTCCGTACCCTCTCTCTCTTTTTTTCTCCGCGGTCAGGCCACGAGCGCCCCCTATAGCGTACGCCTGCAACGGATGCAACGGTTTTTTCTTCCTACGGCACTTAAAACGCCTGTCCTGTGTTAAAAGAGAATAGGAACACCTTACTTACGTACTTACTTTTACTTACTTACTAACACGTGCTGCTGCCTCCGAGATTGCCATCACGCGTGTTACAGTCTCGAAGGTGTAAGCGTATTTCCGCTGCCGCCGGAAGTCGGTCAGGCTACGAGCGCTGCCTCACGGATTTTGTGGTGAACTAAGGGAACCGCCGCCGCAATGGGAAAGCGAGCGACGCGGCGGGCATCTAGTCAAGGAGGCATTGGGTGAGGGTACCGAGTAGAACATAGGCAAGTAAAGGCTGGGGACAAGGCCGAGGAATCGTCGGATCTTTCCCTAGCTACAACAGTACCTGTCTAGGGGCAGGGAGTACCTCCCTATGGTAACGTCAGATCCGGTTTCGCGCCAAACCGGGAGAGCCCCGACTCCGGGGATACGCTTTCGGGCTACATCTCACGCGCGCGCTCGGGAGAGTATTTCGGCCGCGCGTTAAAAAAGTGCGGCCGGTGCGGCCCTCTGGCGGGGGTCTGGCCGTTGCCAGGCGAGCGAGACCGGCGAGACGGAGACGCGTAGACGCGGTGGCTCCGGCCATCGTATCGATAGTATGTGCTCCCCTTCTGCGGTAGTGTTATGTTATTTCGGCAGAGTAAAAAGCTGGGCTTGGTGTTCCCTGACTACTGTGCGATGGAGTTAGGAGAGGCCAGGATAGACGCACATCATTATCTTTGTTTATTGCTAGCGTGCATGCTTGTTGTTGACATCCGACCGTCAGTTCGTACGTGTTGCATATCGTGCTTTAATTGTGGTGTTAATTCTAATGCGGCCGGACTGCTCGCACTGAGCTTACAAGAGTGTCCCTTACCTCTAGGCCGCACACCTTGATTTAACAGCACTAACATTGTTTCATTTCGTTGTTGCTGCAAGTATAAATTCTGAGTGAACAAAGCAGTACAAAAGCGTGCACTGTCGGCGCAGAGCATTACGACGTTCGGCGACGAGTATGGCGAGTACGAACAAGGTTCTGTCTTCGGGAGAAGAAGCGGCGCGGCGGGAAATATGATGGGAATTCGCTAGAGCATATGGGCCCAACGATGACGGCCCGACCCCGAGTTTCGAGTGAGAGATCGAGGCGTGTCGCCGCAACTGCACGACAAAACTCGTCGGGAAGAGAGACGTCGGCCGCCCAGCAACGAAGGGAATCCGATCCTGACTTGCGAGTGGCCAAAGCAGGAGCTCACGGACCGTTTAGCGGCGTCATATTATCATCGCTGTATCGACAGCTAAAATAGTACTTAGTAAAAAACGCACCCCAAAGCCAAGGAAAAGGCACCAGATCCGCAGTTTCATCAGTCGTCGCGACGCCAAGTCAGTGAAGCTGTGCTAAATTTTACCCTTGAATGTTGCATTTGTGCGCTGTGACGTGCAGCTCATGCAGTCACTGCTTCATCGCAATGCCCATTGAATACGTTGTAATACCAAAGGAAACATGGCACTGCCGCAGAACCCAACGACGGTCGGAGTGCCGCCGCGGCCGCGTCTTCGTCGTCTAGGCAACCGCGACCGCCGCGCGCGGAGCAGGAGCAGCTCTGTGTACCACGTGACTTTTTTAACGCGCGGCCGAAATACTCTCCCCGCGCGGCGAAGCGGTAACTCCAGGAGGGTGATCCTCGCTCTCATTGGCTAGTTCGATGCAGACGTCACCGCTCCGTATAACATCGCTTTCTGGGGAATTCTAGGGACGGTGCAGCGTCAACCACGAGAGAAATCAAGAGCTCGATTATTCCCTATGAGGCGATGCCAAGTTTTCCCAGTTTACCTACAGTTCCTGCCGATCCCGCAACAAGTGAGCCCCGCGTTCCCGTCTCCCGAGTTAGCGGAGAGCGATTCTTTTCTCCTGTCGGACGCTCTCGATGGACGGCAGCGAAAGCGCCGGGGCGCGCGCTAGCACCTCTTAGACCTAGCACGAGCAAGCGGAATAGCACATACTGAGACAGCGACGGAGCAAGCAAGACAACACATGCTCTCGTATCGACTTGCTTACACCGTCCCTGCCTCGGTGTGAGCTATTCCGCTTGCGTTATGTATGTACACGAACAAGCCCAAGCTACCCTTCTTGCGTACAAGCATTTCTACGGGACACTTAAAATGTGTGCAGCTTCATGCAATACATGAAGGAAAAAAAAACGCAAAACACTTCTCAAACCATTCACGGAAACTACGTAGAGTCAGCACACATGACACCAATGAAAATGCCTCAACCTAGCTGCTGCCAGTACATTTGGTTCATAGGCGCTTTCTCAACATTTAGCACTTCACATTGCGTTTTCACACCTCACTTGCCTGTATTTCTTTTCCCAAGAGTCGGTTTCAGTGCTAATGAAGACGTGCTTGAAACGGCTTGCCACGTTTTAAGTGGTAACGAATTAACGCAACTTTACTAGCTCGGAAGCTGTGGACACACGCCCACCCCGTTCATGCCTCTCACACAAACCCATCACGCACCACGCGATTGTAGTACGTGTTCCGCGTGTTCGGTGGTTGTACCTAAACCGTCCCTAGACACACTCTCTGCTCCTAGGTGAAGATGTACCTAGATGAGCTATCGCTTTGATCACGTGACTTTATGCCCACGTGACCTGAGGATCGTTCTCCTGCATTTACCGTACAGTGTACTAGAATGGGGCAGTGGTCTCACTGCCGTATCCCTGCGCCGCGCCGCCGCGGCCCTCTCCGCGTCGACAGCTTGAGCGCCCGCCAGGGGCGCTGCCGCCAGTTTCTCCTGAAAACTCTTGCGGGGTGTGGAGCGCGTCCCCTTGGTCGGTGGGGGTTAGGCTGGTTACGCTGTAGTTGCGGGGGTATCAACAAACGCGGGGTTGGTGGTGGGGAGAGGGCCACCACAATGACACAAGAAGAGATCACAAAAAAGAGGAGGGAAGGGGGTCGAGCATTTTCTTTTTTTTTTAATCTGACCCAAGTAGTTGAAGCTGTTTCCATTTGTGTGTGCCCTGCAGCGCATGTTCACGCCGTTCATTCGTTTGAAGGACCTTTGTAGGCACCCCGCGTGCCGCTTTACTGCACTTATATATGCTTGTTTTTCTGAAGGATCGGCATCTGTGTCTATCCGCAAATCGCAACTGTCTCAAAGACGGCCCGCCGCTGCATCTGGACGGGAGGGACGCGCTTTTTTACAGCCTCAGGCGGTCGTGCACATAGAGCATGCAGCGTACGTGCAGAGAAATTTCTGGGGCTGCGTTTGACAACAAAAAACAGTTGGACCCAACGAAGCTAGGAGTGACCGCAGAGTCAGTGTGACAGCAATAAAAGCAAGAAAACGCGTGAGGGTGGTGACAACAAAACCATACTCGTGCTTTGGTAAAAAAAAGGGGGGGGGGAGGGGGGTTAGGGGTACTTCTAAAAAAATAATAAAGAACGCTGGTACGGCTGCTTGTTTCGCTATCGAAGTCCTAAGCACAGAACTATACTGACGGATAGAAAAAGGAGATGTAGAGGGGGGCTGAAGTAGCTCTCATTAGGAAGCGGGGGAGGTCCAAAGGGATTGGGCTCTCTTTGGGATGCCCCAGTGCCTGATAGATCGACGTTGTCGTCGGCTGTCGACTGCAAACATCGCCGGCGCTTCTTGCTGTCCTTTATTTTCATTTTCGTAGTCGATTATCAGATGTTCATACACGTTTGTTGCATCCGTTTATTGTTCGACCACGAGTGACATTTTCTGCATTGATAATTCATATTGTGATATGGCAAACATTTGCGCATACATAGGCAGGGTTTTGTGTAAATAAAATCAGTATGTCAGTGCGTGACGCTGTCGAGTGTTTCTTCGTGTCCTGTTTTATCCGCGCTGCTGAAGAACTGGTGCAATTCCAAGGTGCAATAAAAATGTGTACGCACGTGATACATGTTACTTGTTATGTACTCATATTAACTATGTATAAATATTTTTTTTAATTGGGCATACGAGTCCAACTGCAGTTTTGGTGACCTTGTACGATCTACGTCTGCAAATAAAAAAATTTTAAGCGTATGGTGCGGATACATTTATTACTAAGCCGAGTGATTCCGCCCATTATTGATTCCCGAAAAAAAAAAAGAACATTATAAGTGGGTTAGTTACACAGACCAGCTCATATATATTCGAAAACAATTTAAAAATGAGGCGTTTATATTCGGCATAGTGGGGCTCGAAAGGCGGGAGCGAAGTCGCTATGATTGCTACAGTGGCTAAAGTGCATTGAAAATCGTATCGATCAGCAGGACAAAAAAAAAAAAAAAAGAAACGAACGCCGCCAACTGGACACCCTGTTATTGCAGCGGCTGCGTGGAGGAGCATTCGTTTATGCAATAGCCGCTTAAAACATCGCTCGCCCTCCGTAAATCAGTCACAGCGACAGTAACTTATTTCACAATACACAGAAAACTTGCATCAAAAGAACTTCCGTGAGTTGCGCACCGTAAGATTGGCTTTTCTTGCGCGCAAAACAGCAACGCGCGCTAGCCGCGCCCTGCAACCCGCCGGAAAGTTTCAGGTGACGCTGTGAGCCGCGCCGCCTGTCGGCGGCGACATGAAGTGCGTCACGCTCCGCCGCTCAGTGAGCGCACTATAAACTTCTAGAACACTGTAATTTACCGCCTCGCCCCCGCGCGCTCGTGCGGTCTAGCCCGGCCAGGCTAGTGAAAGAAACCCACGTGACCGGTATGGCAAATTGAGGCGCCATCTGTCGACTGGGATCAGAGTTAAAATCTGCGTTCCGTCTCTTTCCTCCCAACTCTCTTCAACCCCCTCTCTGGCGGGATCAACTCCCTTTCCTGCGGGAGGCGCGCTTTCCGCCGCCTTGCTGGCGCCGCCGACTTTGAAATCCGTTAGAAAGTTTCGTGTCTGGCGTTGGTAAGGCGTGCGTTAGCCGTCGTCGCTCGTCCGTTTCATGGTGCTCGCTCGCTGTGTGCTTGTGCGACGCGATGTTTTACGACTCGCGCTGTTCGTGCATAGTGCTTTGTTGCTTGAATACTTCCAGAACAAGTCCCGGAATATATGTGCCGGCCCCCAAAAGAACGACAGGTGAGCGTGCCCTTTGACAGACAGACAACGAACTTTGAGTCGCGGTTTTCATTGTGTCAATTTGAATTCACGTCCATACCGAGTAGCTGTTCTCTGCAGTGGGGCTACAGTTACTGTTTTCAAAAATGACTGATTTGAAAAGGGCAGGATGCTGCGTTTAAATCGTTGTACGAACAAGCAGCGGACATGAAGCCCATGCAAAGTAACTATAGTTACAGGTTTACAACTCTCACAGAACCGCGTGCTTGAGTGTGTGCTTTGCATTTGTCTCCGGTTAATTACTCCCCATCGCCTATAACCACGTTTGTGAGACATTAGGTAGATGTATGAAAACTTATGCTGCACTGAGACGAACAAACGAGTTCACTTTTGCACGAATCGACGGCGCTCTTTATCTGATTGAAACTTGCCCTTTTCTTTAGGGCGTATTTCGGAACGCAACACAGCTGATCGGTGCGCCCAGAGAAAAGCTGAAGAATTGCAGAATCGGCGCACTTCAAGAAGAGATGCCATGAATCATCCGATATCAGCCGTTTATTTTCTCCGCGTTTATCATCACTAGTTATATGAAAATCAACGTTTTTGGAAATGTAGTCAATAAAGTGCGGCCAATATTAGTTGTGTTATATGTGGAGTTCATTTTGACATCTTTAAAATGGTCGTTACATTATTATTCTACTTTTAGGTATTTCAACTGCTTTCATTGTTTTTGCATTTCAGGAATGTTCAATTTTGTTAGTTATGATAATTTTGTGCAATATCGTGCGCATATATCAGAAGCTGTTCTGCACTTTTGTCAGTATAAATATTGTGTTTTTCAATATGTGCCCTAGTGTTATGTTCTGTTTTTTTTTTCCACTGTTCTTTAAATTCTTAACATTGCCGAGAACTTTCGTGTTATTTAGTGATCATGAACACGTGTATGTTAATATCCTGAGCCTGTATCGCACCACATTTGATAGAATGTTGATTTTCGGAAACGAGGAGAATAAAAAGAGACCAAAGATATTTTGTGTTGTGAGTGCAATTCAATCTTTTGCGTTCTGGCACATGCTGCACGACTGCAGTGTTTGCAGAATGCCTGATTGCAAATTGCGCACATTCAAACGCGCAACGAACGCGCGGCGCAGCACGCGCAGCGGATGCAAAAAAAAAAAAAAGCGCCCAGCGCGCTGCACGGCGCAGCACGCGGCGGAGGGGCGAGCGGGTCATAAAAGAAAGAGAGAGGGAGCCCGCGCACGCAAACAAAACAAAAAGAGAAAAACCCGGCGCGCGCGAGGGTGCTAGGAGAGGAGGCGCGGCTGGTGTTAGTGTTGCCATGACGACGCATACCGTGTGCGCCGCCATTCTGCCGTTCGAGTCTCTGGATCCCAGCCGCCAGGATATTAACTGAAGGGACGTTTGGCGCTGCCAGCGCTGACGTCATGAATTAAGGCATCCTATGGGAGGTATACGGAGTAACCTCCCCCTGGCCCGGCCGTGCGCCGACCGGTGTCGGCTGTTCCATGCTGTTCCACGTGTGCATGTATGTACGCGCGTTCGTCTCTTGTCTCTGTACCGACGACGATGACCGCGAGTCGTGCAGCTTTCGTTTCGACAGCGTAGTCCGTGAACCGGTGTCCCGTAGCGACTTCGTCGTGGCTGCCTCGGAGAACGTCTAGTACTGCCTTTGCTTGATTGACGGACGTCGAGGGCGAAACAGAGCGAAGGTGCTGCAATGCGCTGCCTTGCCACGACAAGTAAGTAGCCATATCTGTTATTTCGAGTTTTGCTTCGCTAGTCTCTGTCGCGCGTAATAAATAGCCACAAATGCCAGCGTACCTGTTACATAAATTGTGATAATATAGCCATGCTGCCGTTCTTACGTTGTGGATTCGGAGCGTGATAAACATTTCGAACTGCAGCACAAGAGGCTCATCCACGATCGCCGCGCGAGGAGAAAAAAATTTGCTGCGGAAGAACTGATCGTGCGTTTTCATGCACTACAGTCGCTACAGTTCGACATGGTTAACTTGCACCAAGTCGTCCAATGTTCGGCTTTGCGTAAGTGATAACCACTACTGATATTATCTCATCAACTAGTAGTAAGGGCACTCCCTTATCGTTAATCTTAGGCAAGTTCTTAGATTCGTTGTACTGCGGTAATGAATAATCCTGTTGACCGACTGGGGCGTTTGAAAACCTGGTACTTGTAAACAACAGCTAAAGAACGACTTGTCATTTTATTCTAACAGTGCGCAGGGCGATGTTTCGTTAACTTCACCATTACTTGTACTAGTTTTATGTACCGAAACATGTCTTACAGTATGAATCATGCTTGCGTGGAGTGCCCAAGCCGTTCATTCAGCCGCCTTCTTTTGCAAAGGTACGCAGAGAGTGACGCCGTACCGCATACGGTCATTACGGCAAGATGCAAAAATTCGAATGTAACAGAGAGTTGGAAAAACGCCAATGTTTTACTAATACAAAAAATGGAGACATGAAAGAATTTAAACTAGACATGTTAGCCTCATCATTGTACAAAGTATTCACGAAGATAATTTCGAATAGGATAAGAGCCAAGTAAACTTGACTTTGAAGGGACCCTGAAATAAGAATTTAGGCTACATCATGATCTCATTTGCACCATGAATTAAGCCACGCACTGCATATCAAGGCAGCTGCAAGCAATTATAGTGACACCCTCCTCGACCCTGCTTTGCCTCCTCAACTTGTCAAACAGCCAACCGTCACGCGCACTCGACAGGTCAAGCTCCATCGAGCATGCGCCGTCAGGCAAGAGACCAAGTGTGTGGAGTGGTTGAGATCTGCTCTGCAACGTGCCGCCACACTATCAGCTGTTCTTATTATATTCTCTTGTATAGTGATCATCTCCAAAAGCATGCCGACAAACAAAAGGTATATGAGAACGATCACCGATCAGCCTAAACTCGGGCAAAGTGTTTGTGTCTCCAGGGGTGAAGCTACAGCCGCAGACACGTGGATCCTGCGGGCGTTGGGTTGATAACAAACAAAATACGTTGATAGGCTAGTTGGCTCATAATCTTCAAAATTGCATAACGGGAAATCGAACAGGACTTAGAAAGAACACAGATGCACAGGACCTGTTCAATTTTGCGTTATTCAATTTTGAAGATTGAGTGGATAGCGAGAGCAAGATTGCCGACTGCAGCGATGAGCCGAAGCAACTCCGCTTGCCAGATGGCTCACAAGCCTTGCACGATGTGTCAGCTTTACAAGTCACCACTTGCTAGATTTGTGGCACACAGCTCAGCTAGGGCATCAATGGTGGCAGAGAAAAAAAAATAAGAAAATTTGCGATACACACTGTCACGCAGCTCATGTCAACACGGAGCATGTTGTAACATAGGCAGGCGATGCTCGCTGCCAACTGAAAGTTTCGTGACTATTACTGTTATTATACTATACTGTTGCAAGTTACAGCTGTTGTAATGCTTATGTTACAGTTGTTCCAGGACCAGCAGCAGTGACACATATGTTGTACTATTATAGACTGCTGCGTCTAATCTCCATAAGCATTATTTTCATTCCGTATGTTTAGGTGGCAAACTTCGTTTAGCAACTTCACTGTTGTGTACCTAGCAGAGATATTCCAAGATAATCAGCTGACAGTCACACAACGAATATGAAGCTGTGCACTGTCATAATCACCTTACACACATACCACAGTGACTTGGAAACTTTTACGAATCCTTTTTTTTAGATACAAACAGTTTATTACCAGCATGAGAAGAAGTAAAGTGCTGAAATAGTGACTCCATTCCATTCAGATGGTTGAGTTTCTTGAGCAGGTGACTTGACGAGGGAGCTTCTGCCGAATTTTGTTTACTAAATACAGCTGCCGGCAGGGCACCCATTTCACAGTCCCCCTCGGGAACAAAAAAAACCTCACCACTATTTGAATGTTTGTTTATATCTTACAATGTTTAAAATACCACTGGCGTAAGCATCCAGAAGCACCTAGAAAGCAGCCCAAGAATAAAGCACGAGAGGTGAATGACGATAGCCATCATTGTGCGCCCTGCAAACTTGTCCGTCATTGACGTCGACTATACTCGTAGAACAGGTGAATTATCAGTGAGCCTGAGTAGCCACTAAATGCATCATACTGATAATGAGGTCACAAGTTGTCGCCAATTCGGGCACTTGCGCTTCCTTTAAAACCATATTAAAATATGTTTAAGACTACGTTTACCAGCAATACATGGTTTGAGTTACCTGTGTATGCGGGAGAATGGAACACAGAAGATTTTGGCTTTGAAGTTGCATTGTCATGGGCCCTTCAAAGGGACCGACAACTGGGCAGAACGTGCTATTAGATCCTGGTAGACATGAAAAGACCGTGAAATATAGTGACAGATTCCAGCATCCTTTTCGCGTTGCAAGTAGGATTTATATTTTTAAATAGTGCTTAAAAGTAACAAAAACCGCTATGTCGCGCAGCCTAGCGGAAGAGCCTTGAAGCTGGATTATGAAGTCGGTCACTTTTCTGCACGTATACGTAGTCTGATGCTGTCATGCACGCCATAATTGGACCTCAGAGTTAGAGTATGCATATTATCTATCCCCACTCAGTTCTGTGCTGCCTACGAGGTAAAAGGAGTTGCATGGTGAGAAGCGGCGCTGCCTTCGCAGCCGCCAGTGGCCCATGTCCAGCCGTGGCGCATGCGCGCGGAGTGCACGCATGCGCGGTAAAGCGTCGCACTCGAACACAAACCGCTCTCGCATTCACTGTTTGCAGCATGTGTTGTCAAGTGTGTTTAAGAGTTCATATTCGCCGCAGATAGAAAAATTCTGATTAAAAATGTTTCACGGCGTTTTCCACGTTACCATTCCATGGCTAGACAATCTGACCAGTTAGCTTTCCATTGCACTAAAGAAGATAGGTGCCCTAAAAATTGGTTGTCAGTCCCTTTAAGTGGCACAATCAATCAGTGCACAGGCCTTGTTGAGAAAACAAATGTATTTGCTCGTTTCAGCATTCTGCACATCACAAAAGTGGCTGGCTGTAAACATCTGCAGCCCCACCGCTGTGGGGCATCCGTTGTTCTCCAGTGAAACCCTATTACACTACTACTTATGGTCGCTGTCCGCTGAACAGCCATGTGCATAAAAATTAACGTTAAAGATTTGCTAAAAACTGCGCATAACGAGCTGCTGCCCAACATCAACATGCACTATGTGCCCAAGCATGCTGCTGTTGTCAAATTTAACACAAAACATGGTTTTAATTCACGACCTTGAGAAATAGTTGGAATGCCTGTTCTGATTATGGACTGAAATGTTGCTAATCTTGTAAGTTAATTGTTATTGGACACCTTGCACACTTGGTTCAGTGAATATGCTTGGTCAATATGAAAGTTTTGGAGTCTGAATAATGTCTTTAATTAGAGACACCAGAGCAAATTTTCACATTGTACTTTTTATTGGCATTTCAGGAGCAACACACTAGGATGACTGAAGGACGTAACACTTCTGGACGGGAATTACATGTTCAAGAATTGTTTTGAAATGTACAAGGAAGATATTGGCATTCTCCTTGCGCCATCAGCTGTTCAACATCTGCGAGCTGCAAAGGTGAACACACTTTCATGTAAACAGGACCACGTGCATGCACTGGTACAAGGTTGTTCAGTTGTGCTAGATAGAACAAAACACAATCCTAGTCTTCATGCACCAACCACAGAAATGAGGGCTGAACATCAGCTCCACAAGTGAAAGCAGGTCTCTAGCAGCCTCATATCAACAGTCACTCTGTTTAACTCAATCATAATTGCTCATTCCTCTGCTGTATTTGTGCGTGCATTTACCTGCTAGGCAATCATCGTCTAAACAAACCATAATACTTTGGTGACTTGGCACTATCAAAAAAGAATTAGGAGAGGAACAAGTGAGGGAAGCACTCTCCTAGCTTGTCCCCCTGCTATTTCCGTTTTTTTCAACAGCGAAGTTCTTTAAAAGGGGCCCTGAAACACTTTTTCAGCATGGTTAGAAAACACTGCCGATCGGTAGTCGAGGCTCCTGAGAGCACGCAAGCCAAACATTATAGCGCAGCACAAGGCCCGGAATTTACCATTAATTCTGAAAGTCAGCTAGAAATCGTTCCCTCTTCTTTCTACAAATTATGCCATATACCCAAATTCACGGGCTGTCAGCTGACTTGAGCATCGTCAGCTGCATAGTTAACGGGGCTGCCACGTGCCTGCACATGCACTCACGATGCGTTCGAAAGGAAAAAGAAAACAAAGAAAAAGTGCACCAAGTCATGACGTGTAGATGATGTAACTTCTTTCCCCTGTGCCATCCTTCCCCTGCTTAGCTTCCAGTGAGCTTGCTGGGATGAGAGAGAAAGCAATTACAGCGTGCGACAAATCTCTATTAGTCTATTGTTAAACCTATTGTTAAAACCACGCACCTCCACGAAGTAACTCCGCTCGTACGCACGGATTTAAAAAATTTTTGGTGCGGTTGATTCGTGAGGCAATAAACTACTTTAAAGAAGCCATTCGATGGTTACTTGCGAAAGAAGTTCCACCGTGAGGTGTTAGCAAAAACTCTACAGGTATGTGCCACAAAAAGTGGATATGTGCCAAGCAGCTCCTAGCATAGCATAGCTTTGCATAGTATAGTATAATACGAGGTGGGAAAGGAAGTGAGGGTAAGGAGTGATGTTAGGAGGAGCGGAGAGTGTAAAGCATGGCATAACAGTCTTGTATAGTATTGGAGGTGAGGAGTTATGGACTCATCCTCTTATCGGATGCACTGCACTTGCGTTCTAGGTAGGATAATGCCGGTGCACTCCTCATAGGTTTCGCTATCGGCGCTCTATGAAAAACATCACGTGGAAGCCCTAACGGACATTTCTGTGGATACTTTCAAACGAAAGAAGTTTTTACAATCAAAATAATAATCTTGGATGAGAAGAAAGCACAGAGTTGCTTACAGGCACTGTTTACATAAATTGTACAGTGAGCGCACCTTGCGAGCGGTCGCCGGCATGGGGCATCCCCAAACAATCTTCTTGCATGAAATGTGGGCAATCTGTAATGGTGAATTTAGGTGCAAGGAAACCAGCAAAACTCAAAAACAAGGACGATAGAAGAAGGCACATTCAAGCACACACGGTTTCCAGCGATGGTGTGCGCTTGAATGCGCCTTCTTCTATCGTCCTTGTTTTTGAGTTTCGCTGGTTTCCTCACACCTACACATGAACTAACCGGCCCAGATTTTCACGCTTCTGAATGGTGAATTCCATTTGCGGATTCGGAGTGGCCGACAAACTCTGTGCCGGAGCACTCCACTCCGGCGGAGAGCAACCGAAGGAAATCTGTCAATGGAACACGAGGGCCCCGCCAGAGCAAATGGTAGGGGGCGCTAGCTTCGCAAGCGCCCAGCATTCCTTGCGTTTTGCGCCGTTTTCACCTTCACGGGCGCGAGCGGAGAGAATGGGTGCGGTCGGACAGCGCATTGCATCGTGCATGTGGTACGCCACGCTCTGCGCGCACGTGCTGGGATCTTGCGACTTCCGGTCGAATCCGCCGCTTTTCGCGGAGTAGGGGGAGCTGCTCCAGATCTGCCAATGAAACATACAGGGAGCACTCTCAATCCGCCAATGGAACAGACTTGCTCTGAATGGAGCAGGAAAACTGCTACCAGAAGTGCTCCGAACCTGCCAATGGAATTCACCAAAAGAAATATACTCTTACAGTGGTCCGTCTGTATAAATAAATTGATCATACGAGAATGAAGCCTCAATTAAGCAATGACGCGGCCGTAGCATAAATAAGCATCTATAATTGTCAGTGTTGTAGGCATTACTGAGAAAAAGTAACTAAATACGTTACCCGTTACGCTAACAAAAAAGAAACGCGTTACCGCCCTACGTTACCTCTTAAAAAAGTTGTGTTACCATTACATTTACCGAAAAAAAGTAACGGACGTTACTTTTGCCGTTACTTCATGGTCAGAAATCTTAATCACTGCATTATTGCTGCAGGAATCCCAAGTAAATATTTTATAAAGCTGATGTTTATATATTTACATAAAACTTCTAGCCCAAATGACAATTTTACGTGAAGTACAGATTTAATGAGAATAAGTTGGACAAATGTATCGTACCTTGGCAAGGGTATAGTTACCTAAAGTCGCCTGGACAGTTAGATGTGATGGCTTCTAACTTGCATGACACATGGTAAAGCCATTTTAAATATGAAGCATTTCTTAGCGAACCAAAGGCACTTTGAACGTTTCTATGTATACTTATCTACCTATCTTATCTATCTAGCCGCCTACATCTGGTGTTCTAACTTAGTGTAGGCCAAAACTGGCATCGGAGGGTAAGAGAATTTGACGAACATGATAGTTTAGTCATGACATGAATAATGTGAAAATCCTTTCACGTACGTCGTCAAACTCTTTCCTCCACATACGTGTGGTACTCGCCCGTATACCACAGGCTGCAGTATGCGGGTATGTGCCACGGGTGACTGACAGTATATATCAACCCAGAAACGGCGAGAACAGACATTGGTAATTTAAGTGCGAGTGCGTTAATTAAAACCGATTTCAGCAGCATTGACCTGACAAAATCAAACATTAAAAATCGGGACCCCAGCAGAAAATCGAACCCAGGCATTCAGCGTGGCAGTCAGGTATTCTACCGCAGAGCTGCGCCAGGTCTTGAAACTGATTTCGGAAAAAAAACCCAACGCAGGTGTAATGTCGGTGCAACGTCAGTTGTGGTTGCAGTGCTGGCTATCTAATTTTATAACAAGGCAATGAGCAATACTTATATACTCCTATGATTCAGGCGTCATGTCGGGATTTTAATGGTGGTTCCAGTGTTAGCTCTGCTTTTCAAGCAGTCTAATAAGCTTTACATTTGTATTCCTTGGCTCAAAGCCAAAACATGCAGCACGGACAGCTACTCGCTGACTGCTTTGCATGGAACCGATTCCCACAAGGCGTGGGATCTGCCGAACTTTTTTCGCAGTGTGACTGCACAAAAGAAGATTTTATCATCAACGCTCTTCGTAAAGAAGACATCACAACCTGTATAATTGCCGCGAGAATTGCAAGCGTTTATGTGAAAGTGTTCAAGATCAGCCTCATTCGTGGAAAAATTTAATAACTATAGAAACGTGTACCCGCAGTTGCCGATCGAAAGAAGCACATTCCTTTTTGAAAACAAAGTTACTGCACAGATTACTGTAAGGAGAAGTTTCCACAACTTCTTGTGGAATTTAAGCAACAGCTGCATTTCAAAGCTGTCATCGTAAAGATTGCCTCTCTTAGTGAATACGTCCACACCTATACGTTAAATAGGTGCTCAACAGACGAATTGGCCGGCAGCAGTTACAGTTCCGAAATAGTAACGAGTACGTTACGAAGTTACTAAGCTCACGTTTTCATATTGCTGTGCTTTCAAGTGTTGTCAAGTGCTCAGGTGAAGCGGGAGAACTCCTCATTTAGTCAAAATTACAGCACAGGTGCTATTCAGAAATACTGTTTTCAGCACATGTTGGTGCTCCCTAAGCAGACAACGCTACTGCTGATCATGTCTATCTGTCACGCTGACAGTGGCGCCAGCTTTACCAGTGGTGGGCCTCATGCCCAATAGTATGGAAAAGGGAAGGGAAACAGAAGTGAGTGTGAGGAGGAGGGGAGATGGTGAAGCATAGCATATTCTTTAATAGTACACTATTGCAAGGAGTGGAGAGGGTGAGGAGGAGGGGAACGCCACCAGCTTTGTTTCCTCAGTGTTTGCGCCAATAGTACGTAGCTGCCCCCAGTTTTTTTTTCCTCTTCACTAACTGCCGCATTCAAGGACCAACTTTATACTTAACTTTTGACTTGAGTGTGTAACCGGCCCTTAAAGGGGTACTGACGCCTTTTTTTGAAGGCGAGTTTACTCCGCCATACAAATCTCCTGTATGCAGAGACGCCTCTGAGCAAGTGTGAAGCTCAGGAAAGGCTGATCAGATATTTTATTTTTATATTAAAGTAACTTTTTCCATGGCGCACCTACCGACATCGACACTAGCTTGATGTCAGGCTATAGTACTAATTGTGATGACGTCAGGTACCGAAAATTCGAAGATGGCCACTTGTGCGTCAGCAAAACGTTCAAAATGGCCGCTTGTGCGTCATCAACGGAGCCATGGTGCTGAGCAGCCGTGGAAACGTCGCTATATATTGTGCAAGCACGTGACGAGAAGCTCATACCATGTTGTGACATCAGGGTACAGTAGGAACTGAAACTAGCTTTTAAAAACATATTGTAATTACTCTTTCAGGGTGCACTTGCGCTTAGCACTTCCGTTTGTAGGCTCTTGAGGGCTTGGCCTCGCATTTGACACAAAAAAACAACTGAAATTTTTTGTGTCAGTACCCCTTTAACACCTTTTAAGAACAAGCCTTGCACTTAAGTGCAGCTTTTGTTGGCACTCACTTCAGCACAGTAATTGTAAGGCGGCACTGTCCTTTTACATAATTATCGCTCTAACTTTTTTTTACAGGCTCTCCTGTATGACAAGGAAGCAGTAGACGCGGCATTCGCAATGCTCATTTTATGTGCTTCCAAGGGATGCGGCCAAAGGACGACCTGCGGATGTGCGAGTCACGTTTATGGGAGCTGCAAAAAAGAATTAAAGTGTATCCCCAGTGTTTGTTATATACTCTTATTATACTATAACAGTATATTTCTGAACAAACCATCTGAAACATGGCGGATCGGTGGCACTGCAGAAAGCCAATGAATGCTTGTCAAAGCGTGGAAATACACAAAGCAGCATACAAACTTGCCACTCGTGTAGCCGTTGCATCTTTCCCTTGCCCCAAGGAAGCACGCAGCGCAGTGAAGTGGACTTACGAGCTGCCGTCCAAGGACACTGCACATGCTCAACGTAAATTTTTCTCGCTTAAAACAAAAATCACTATAATTAAACTTTCAGAATCGAATTTCCTTTGTACACCCTTCCAAACAAGTGGAATTTTAATTTGACTGCATCACCAAACTGCATGTGCCTGAACACAAGTCATGCATTTCTTTAACTCACTCTCAATTCCAAATAGCGTTACAGAGGAGAGTTGTTAATACATGTACATTATACAACGTTATGCAAAGCAGCTTGAAAAGATTAATGGTCTGGGTTATTGGCGACAGAGGCGAGGAGGTGGTTCTATTCAGATGCTGTCTTTGGCAGAATTGAATCGAAAAAAAAAAAAAAAAAAAAGGTTCGTCTGGCAATTTGGCACTTGGATTTTGATGTGGTCTCTTCGTATTTCTGTGTATATGGGTGGTGCGACACCCCATTTACACATTTTTCTATGTTTGCACCCCTCATTCTTCAAAACTTCTCGGTCATCGACCTCCATACTTTTTTACACACTTACTGGCAACTATCCTGGCATGTGGTGTTATTGTATTGTGTTGATATACATTGTAGAATTTTTTTAAAATTCTCAGAATGGATGCAGAATAGCCTTTTTGCTTCACCACAAAGCATATCGCGAGACAGAATAGCGGACGCAATGGGAGGAAATAAGAAATCACCATTTCTTTTCTAGCAACCACTATGGCAACGTTCAAATCCCTCCCAAGGACACATAAAAAAATTTTCTTGCAATGACAGTTTCATGAAAGAGGTCGAATATTGCACTAAAAAGCTTGCCCACGATTTTTAGAACAGAATCTTGAGACGTACGAGTGCAATGTCGCGGACGTTTGGCATAGAAGGACCCCATCAAAGAGACGCGCCACGGTGGTGTGGTTATGGTGCTCGACTGCTGATCCGATGGGGGCGGAAACGAATCCCGGCCACGGCGGCCGCATTTAACTTATAAAGGATAAGCTATAGACGTTAATGATACCCTGAGACGATTGACGATTCTGTACAAATGCTGTGTGGCCAGGTTCATGTGACTACAGGTTGTCTAAATCGTCTTACTATACTTTAAATATTGCAATCTATGCACACTGCTCTGAAGCTCATATTTCTGCCCACCTTTTCTTGGAGAGCAATTTCATTCGTACAATCTCATTTCTTTCCATGTGGTGTCTATTTGTGACCATGCGGAAGAACAAATGCGATATCGTTTTAAAAATCCGGACAGAAAGTTCTAGTTCGTTGGAATCGATCGAGAACTGAGGACATGTTTCGAACGAGAACAGAAAACACGATGCGTCGTCTATTCTCTAAAGTCCGTGTATGCGCAGCTCACGCTCTTACACATTAAAGACGCAGGCCTTGGTCGCTATAGTTAACGCAATATTAAAGCAGACAAGCGTCATTCCCAAATGCAAGGGCAGAGGTAGCCGTAGAAGCACTACATAATCGCCTTACCACGCGGGCCGCGCAATATTGTGACGGTGCAGTGGCGTTTTGCTTACCTTCTGACGACCAGTAGGCAAAGTGTCGCATATCAGATATTGATGCTTGATGTTCCGGATGGTGCTACATATGACCCACCACGTATATATCCATATAGATTTCACAATGTCACGAAGAACAGCGCAGAAGTTTGGAAGCTGAAAGCACGCGTTGGAGCCAGAAAAGTAAACAGGAAGTCGCCATGACGCTTGCAGTAGGAAGCAGGTGGCGCTTCACGCAGTCAGAAACCGAAACCGAAATTGCGATTTTTAAGCGCCTTCAATCGATTCGTCATTTGTGGGCGCCAATCATAAATGCATAAAATAGAGAACTTTTTCTCCATGGGAAACATTTATTACTGTGTAACATACTTCTGTGCTATTTGGCTGAGCTCAAGGTGTGGAACAAAGATCTTAGTCTCGCGCTTTTCCACTCTCGCTGAGGCTTCGTAACATTTTGATCTGCAGAAACCAGCCGTAGATAAAAAAAATAATAAAATCGATTAGTGACGTCGTGCTGACTGACCGGTAGTAGGGTTCGGCGCGAAGTTCAAAAATTCGATTTTGTACATTATTTTTGTGTGTGATTGCAAAAACAAAGATTAAAGGTCCCACTCATTAAGAAAATCGATTTTGCCACTTGTGAAAGATTATGACAATTAAAACATTACAAGCTACTACACTTCAGAAATAGCCCTAGCTTTCTGTCCCAAGTCTCTAAATCACAAAGATTGGCTCTCAATGTATTATGGAGAAAAACACAATTGAAGAAAAAAGGATGAGCCGCTGTCCCCACGGTGAAGCCCTCCATCGACATCTTCCTTTATTAGAACACACTGAATAGATCGTAATGATGACTGTGTTACTCCTAGTCTTCTACACACTGTTCAACACAAGATGTTGCTGTTGAGTGAGCACTTACTTGGTACATTAAATGACATTTGAAGTCGGGATCATGGCGGAATCCAGTCTGGCTAGGAGGGTACATTTGAAATAAAAAAGAGACACAGACAGGTCCAAACAAAATGTTTATGACGTTTCGTCTTCCAAATAAAACGAACCACTTCTGATGATGTATTCATCGTGAACAAGGCTTCCATACTGGAAGTCGAAATGTCATAAACGTTCTGTTTAGAATGGTCGGCGCCCCCTTTTTGTTTCGTAGTTAAATAAAATTTTAAGTTAATAATTGCAGTGTGTGAAAAGTGAAATTATTTCATTTGAGACAGTCAAGATTTCAGTTATAAAGACTGCTTTATTTTTGTGCAATAAACATAGCTCATACAATTTCACTAAAAGAGTTTGAAAGAGCAACACTCAGCCTGAAGGAGTCTTACACAAGAGGAAGGAATGGAATGCACACACACACTGGGTGTCTGTGCTTGTACAATTCCTTCTTCCGTATGTAGATTTTGAACTATGTACTAACAGTCCCAGCATCAGTCTCTTCAATAAAGTAATCGTTCTGTTTACCGAAAAACATAATGATGGGAAAACACACTCCCACATAGAAGAATATTATTCGAAAGCTGAAGAACAAAAGAAAGCATGGCAAGATCGCTACTGCTATGGTTATACAGTGACAAAATAATGTTACTGAAATCATTTCCATCAAAGAAAGACTAGTGCATTCAACATAAGCTTGGTAACGTTTTTATGAAAAAAAGTTTTTCTGCAAGTATGATGACTGCTTACCGGTCTCCTAAAGTAGAATACACAGTACTACTTTAAATCATTTACAGCTTTTAAAAACACATAGGGTGGACCCATACGGCTCTTGTCCCCTCTGCATACTTTTAGTTCCGTTTAAAGGGCCCCTGACACCAAAATCAAGACCTCGAGATGTTTGTGTTGTGTGATTGTCCTGCACACGTGGGCACTTCTGGCTGATTATTAGTGGCAAATGTTACCTTTAAGATATTTTAATTTGGTTTTAAAGTAAGCGTGAGTGCTCATTTGAGTTGGCAGCACCTCGCAACACCTCCACTAATATGACATAGATGAAGGCCCCGTGTGACGTTCCACAAGAAAAGCCAGTATTGTTGACGTCACAAAAGATGGACAGGACACACACAATACCACAACTGGCACCTGACGAGGGCTATTGCTTCTCGTCCCTCTCGCTCAGTTGTCGGGCTGCTCTCAGGGTGGTTTTGGCTGCTTAAGCCAGGAATGCTTTTCATTTTCCTGAGGGGACACGCACTTAACCGGCTTAACTCATACCAAAGCACCCACATCGTTTCATTCTTTATCGCGCGCGGGGCCCCCGATTTGAAAACTGCGCTGTCAATGTCACCAAACCTTTAGCGCACAACGTCTTAGGTGCTTCCCCGCTGTGGGGAAGTAGTTTCTTACAATCTCAGGCTGGTGTTTCAAAATGAAGCTAAAAGTGGCCAGAATTAGAGACACTAGCATTAATTATACGATATGTCAGAGCATTTATGACTCACTCAATTTCGGCATTGCCAGACACAAGGCTACAAATTACAGTAAAAAAAGTCACAAGGGGTCCTTTAACTTTTCGCATCCTTTTATGGTGTACACCGGTGCATTTCTCTTCCACATGCAGGGAGTGAGCATACATACTTTGGTCACTGAAGCATAAATCAAAGAAAAGTAATACATAATAGAAAGAGAAGAGAGCTGGACTGCTGGGAGAGAAGCATGAAGTCTACCTCCAAGCAACAACAAAGATTCATCTATGTGTGTATGGCAGCTCACATGAGATGACAAAAAGTACATGGTTTAAAAACTTTACGCCTAGTTTTTTGGCGGAGCCAGTGGTGCAAGAGCTATGCTCATTAAGATGAGGAAGAGCAGCCTATGGCCAAGTGATGTCGAGCCACTTCTTGCGTCTTTTGAAATAGCTAAAAGCACCAGCAAAGCATACTTAAACGCAGCTCGTCAGCCCCTACTTTCTCCTTGGGGTCGGACCCTCTCCACAGGGGTTACAACTGCACTTGCAGCACGGGAACCTGCACAAATAAAGGTTGTATTTTGCACACTATAGTACAGCTGAAAACCTTATTGCATTCATTCTCATAAATGTGAATTACAAAAACTGTTCACTAGTTTAAAGGGATACTAAAGAGAAACAATGAATCTGTTTAGATCGATAAATTGTGCTCTGAGAACTCTAATGTCGTTAATTTCGCCATCATAGGTTTATTAATAGAGGAGAAAACCAACTTCAAAGTTTCATTTTTAAATTTCATGCCAAAATCTCCCCACGTGACGTCACGGATTTCAAAGTGTATTTATCGTATTTTGGCGCCATTGACTCAACAAAATTAGCCCAAACTTGGTATGTTAAGTTTATGGCACCCTCAGAGGCACCCTACAAAAAGTGGCAAGATACATACACGATGGGTGGCCTCAGAAACTTTCAGACATCGACAACAATGTCAAGCCATTCTACGACATCAGAAGCGAACTGCACACAACAGAGGGCTTCGTTGCTATGGCCAGCGCTAGTCATACTAACAGCTTGTCAATCAACTGTACTTCAAACGTTGCACCAAGCACATCGCGGAATTACTGCTTGCAAGAACTCGGCAAACCAGAGTGTGTACTGGCCATCTCTAAGCAAGGAAATTGAATCCTTGGTAAACAGGTGCGAAATATGTCAGTCGCATCGGAATGCTAACCCGCGGCAGCCACTGTTGGACAGATCTCTGCCTGACCGCCCTTGGATGCAGCTTGGCATGGATTTTTTTCATCTTAAAGGCAAAACATACCTTCTAATAGTTGACTACTTCTCCAAGTATATAGAGGTTTGGCAGATGACGAGTACCACAGCCTGTTCACTAATACAGGTACTCAAGGATACATTCGCCAGGTTCGGCATACCAAATGTTGTAATATCGGACCAAGGGCCACCGTTCGACAGCGCCGACATCAGAAATTTCTTTTATGACTGGGACATCAACAGGTCCATTCATCTCCTTGAACATGATTAACTTAGCGCAACGACGACGAGACACAAGAGGAGACAAACCACAGCGCTGTGTCCTCGTCGTCGTTGCGCTAGTTAATCATGTTCAATATTTCACCAACTGGCCCAGCTATCAGTTCTTCTACATTCATCTCCATCTCCACTGCAACCCCCGAGCAATGGTCAAGCAGAAAGGACCATCCAAACAGTCCAAATCACTGATGAGCAAAGGCATCAAGAAGGCAAAGCCTCGCAGTTGTGCTGCTTACCTATCGTTCAAACTCCAACGTAGGAGAAATCCCAGCCTGAGCTGCTAATGGGCAGGAAGTTGCGCACATTCCTACCAAA
>NW_023615216.1:0-83617 GCF_013339695.2 Rhipicephalus sanguineus
TATCTAGGACCTTAAGAATAATGTTGAGATTGCTTTAAGTGCTCCTCCCAAGTACTAGAAAAAATAGCAATATCATCAAGGTATGCCGTGGCATACATTTGATGTTGCGACAAGAGTTTCTTCACCATTCTTTGAAAGGTTGCCGCGGAATTATTAGCCCGAAAGGCATCACTTTCCATGCGTACTGACCCTCGTGCGTTACAAACGCGGTGAATTTCTGACTCTTCGCTTCCATCGGTACCTGCCAGTACCCGCGCCTAAGTCCACTACCGTATGAACTGCGCTCTGCTACTCGGAAAATCATTCCTGAGGATTCATCATAGGGAACGCATCCGCTTTGCTGACGGCATTTAACGCCCTGTAGTCCACACACATGCGGATAGTCCCATCTTTTTTTCCGACGCATACCACCGGTGGTGTGAACTCACTTTCGTGGGGAGATCAAACTTCGCAGTTAATGTTCGTCAACTTGCGGCTGACTTCCTTCGTTAATAGTTCCGGCACCCGATAAGGAACCACCTTTTTTTGCTGGTGGCCCGGTTCTATTTCTATCTTATGTTCGTCTACCTTCGCTATACTGGGGGTGCCGTTAAAGGAGTGTGCAATGTCTTTGGAACACCGCCTGTATTTCCGCCTGCGCGTCAGCACAAGGTGAGCAACCTTCTCGCTCGTTAGCACTAGCACTTCCCGCTTTATAGTGGTTGGTTGTGGAGCATATTCCACAATTTGCTCATCTTCCCCGAAACGTCTTTTTCCTCCAAGGTAAATTGCAGGCCACTACTTTTGGTTTCTCTGCTGCTTGTTCTGCCTCAAGCAGGCTCGGCCGGTGCTCGACAGGGTGCCAGAGGCTGCTGGCCTTCAACCAAAAGTTTCCAATCTTCCTCTGTCACAAACAATCTGTGCCCTCGACGAGCTCATCAGTTACCGCAGAGTAGGTCGACGCTCTGAGGCTGCGTCACCACTCGCGGGCTATTTAATTTTACCGGCAACGTAGCTAGCCTGCCCTCGATCGTTTTACCAAAAGCAGACACCAATCTTACGGTGCCACACGGCTCTATTAGACTACGCGGAAGCAGACTCTCCCGAATGACAGTTACTTCACTCCCTGTATCCAAAATCGCATCTGCGGATACATCTGCACATGATACAGGAATTAACTGCAGTTTATTTGTGCCTTCGCCCTCGTGTTTTCAGAAACTTCACCTTTTCGCTAAGGACTTCATTGGGTATTTCAATTCCGTCTCGTGGGTTAAAATTACCTTCTGGACCTTCCGCTTTGGCTCGGTAGCCCTTCTTCGGGTCGTTCTCCTTATCACTAGCCTTCGGGCACTCCTTAGCGAAATGGCCTGAGCCGTGACATAGTGGCATTTCAGAGCCCCTTCTCAACTCTGTCGCCGGCTTCTGCCCATTTCTACAGTTGGTTGCTTTGAAGCACGCCCTCTCCCTTTCGCTTGTTCGAAAGTTTGGAGCCTTTAGCGATCTCAGTTGCCTAAGCCATCCCTCGCCTTCCCTTAATCTCACATACTCTAGACCCTCCATACTAAGGCCCCGATTTTATGCGGTCAGCAACCATGAGTTCTGCCATCACTTCTACCGTGTCGGCTCTCTCACTTGGAGGTAGTATGAGAAATAAGTTTTCACGCGGGACGCGAACTGCGCCCACGTCTCTTCCCTTCGCTTTACTGCTCGTTCAAACCTCTGCAGATACTCTGCCGGAGAAAGCTTCAGTTCGGTCAGCACTGCTGCTTTAACTGCCTCGTAATCTGCACTCTCTTCAGGGTTGAGGTTACGCAGTAGGTAACGAACTCGTTCAGTTAGTGCTGGTATAACCAAATGCACGCGACTCTCATACGGTACTTGGTAAGTAGCAAACAGTTTTTCTACCTCCTCAAACCATAATGGCACATCCGCGTCACTCGGCAGGCGGAACCCTTTCAGCACTTTTGCACATTGCCGGATAGAGTCAAAACCCAGTCGCCAATAATCACCAGTCTCCGACCCATAGTTGGACAACGTGCCATTGAGACGGTCAGCGTTCGCTCTATTCTGCACTAGCCTTTCGTACTCAATTTGAAGATTGAGCCTTTGAATTTCAAGTTCGAGCGTTCTCGTATCCCTTGAATTCGGTAGCACCTGAGATGTCTGCTGCATCGATTCTGCTGCATCTGATTTACCGGAATTTCGACTACCATCATTTGATGTCTCTCGCCTCCGATCCATATCCGCTACACTCGCACATTCATCTCCATTAGACTCCATTGTTTCAGCACCCCCGCGTGTTCTCACCATGTGCTCTACACATAAACTGCCATGCCAATCTGAGAAAGACGTAAGAAATCCTGCTCACCGTTTGCTGAACGCTTTGTCGTTCCTGGATCTCCTCCACGGTGCTGGAGTTGACTGCTGTGGGATCGTCTCGACGTTGCCGCTGGTGGCTGTTGGATGCCTTGCCCCTCGGGTCTTCTCAGCGCTGGTCCAATGTATGGTGCTGTAGAGCTCGCCGATCCCTGTCAGACTGCGCCAGTTATGTTTTTCCTTGTTGTTCGTTTTCTCCTTGATGTGGATTGAAGTCCCGTCAGGGAGATGATCGACGTCGATGAAGCAGGAGGCAGGTTGGAGGTAATAAAAAGTTGAAGGTATATTGTAGCGAAATATTTACAGTCATATGTACATCTTGCCGAAGCACACACCTGATGACAACATAGACATCAACAGCGTCTTACTCTTCTACTTAACTTTTCTTAAGTTAGAGCCTAGAACACTGTTACTACATACGAAGAACCGAGTCTCACTGTTCGACCACCGAGTGGTTACGGCCCAGACGAAGTTGCATCGTACGGAGTCTTACTGATCGATCAGTTAAGTGATTACAGCCTAGACTGAAAGGAAACGAATCCCGTCCAGTCTTTAGTACCTTGCGGTAACAAAGAAAAAGGAGAGGTGGCCACTGTTGGCCCGCCTCAACTTTCTGCTATCCAATCTGTTTACCCTCAGATTAAGTCCCCAGTGGGCTGTCCCTAATCTCGACAGCAGTGTCTTTACATTTTAAACAGGCGTTTTGGCACTCTTTCCCATCATGGCTCTCTCTTTACCCCACGCTCTCAGGAGTTCCCACGGTTGCAATAAATCTGTATCGCACACCTGAGGCACTCGCGCCGTTTCTCACGCTCATCGAGTCGAACCCCCGGTGACTGTCGTCAAGATGGTTCCGGGAAGACAATTTGCGTGTCCTCGCGTTCCCCGCATTTGGACTGTGCATTGTTGCGACTCCACCCTGCCCCGCCGTCGGCGTCCCGAAAGCGCTTGGGGGTCAAGCAGGAGAAGCTCGCTCTCCTCATTTTCCCACCCGTTCGGGCTATAATCCCGAAGCCGACCCCTGAGAACGGTCGCCTACTCGGAACTCGTGGGCGCCAGCTTGGGAGCGAGCTGCCTCAATGGAAGCCGTTTGCTTTCCGTTGATAATTGCACAGTCAAAGACCATGCCGGGAGAGCCGAGAAAGAAGCTTTGTACGACGTACAGTGCCGCGCCGTCTCTTCCGAACGATCGACTTATGAGGGGCAGACATAACAGTCTTTGTGCATTTTCTCTCTAGAGTTTTTTAACATTATATATTTTGATTTACATCACAAATAGAAATTTATTTTGTCTTGCAATTTTTCACACTCCAGCATCGTCGTTTTAGTTTGGGGGCTCTAGGAACGTAAGTTTTTGGAGAATTATACTGTTTGTTTTATTCATGCGAAATCTGCATAAAGGCTGCTCAATCGCTGAACAAAACCACAGTAGTACACAATCGATGACAAAACCTAGAAGAGATGCGCGTTGCTAGGAACTTAAAGGGTCATGAAGAACCCCTCGGGTTTCATGAAAGAAGACCCTGTAGAAAGCATAGTCGGCTATGAACAGCTCAGCGCCATTTTATAGTTATGCGCGGCAAGGACAGTGTATAACCGGCGCGGGAATTTCGCGTATTATCAGGCAAGGTCTCTTTCCAAACAAGGCATCGGCTCACTCTCGTCAGAGCTGCCGCCGCCTGCCGTTTGTAGACATGAATCAATAGTGCGTGTTAGTGGATGCACTTCTTGCAACAAGGTGACGCCATGGGCCGGCGCCGTGCTACATAGGCTGCTAACACTACAGGGCTGCACATGCGCGTAGAAATCGCAAATCGAATTAGTGATGGCTTGTTATCGGGTGCCCTCAAGATTATGGAGTGCGCTGACGCAAATTTTCTTTATTTGGTGGCGCTACACTAAATTCGACTCATTAACTGAATGTTCACAGGGCAGTGGCAAAGGCTAGTGGCTCCGATAACAATATTTTCCAAGGAAAGCACAAAAAAACTTGGACCATCTCCCCGAAGGGAACCCTGATGGGATGCGAAGCAGCAGCGGTACGCACGGCGTTGACCCGGTTGAAACGGGCGTCGACGCGGGTGCTGGAGAATGGTTTGAAGCGAAACTCGCTGTAGCGTTTGCTCGAGTAAACGTTTTTAGATGCGAAGTATCTTAAGGCGGAGCTCAATCCGGTGGTGGTGGTGGTGGTGGTGGTGTGCGGCGTGACCACCCTTACTGCGCATGCGCATACCCTCTCCGCACACCTCCTCTCCACTTTCCCTCTCCCCTCCCCCTTTCCACTCTTCCTCTGAAACGCGGGCTAGACATGCCGAAATTGTCTCCTGCGCAACGCCGCGATGAGCTCGAGCGCATGCGCGTCCCCTCCCCTTCTCTCTCCTCTTCTACGCTGCCCCTCTCGCCCGCCTGGCGAACCCGCGTTCCCCGCTCGCCCTGTGAGAATAAACGGCGAGGCTAGATGGAAGATACGACGCTCGTACCGTCCCTCTTCGCGTTCCACGACGCGAGGTCGGTAGCATGCCCAACGAACGCCAACGGAACGCGATCGTGCAACTGCTCCGGCTTCGCATCGCCTCATGGTCCCCTTTAGCGGGAGATGGTGTATTTTTTGAAAGGCAAGGACACGGGATTCGGGTTGGGTTTCGTGTAAGTTTCATTAAAGCGTTTGGCAAGACTTCGTAGTCGTTGTTGCATTCAGAGTCGAGACAGGGGCGCTGACCGGAGAAGGCCGCGCGTTTCGCCTTGACTACCACGGGTGAAGCGAGAGAGAAGTACACGTTCAGAGGTGTTGCGAGCGGGCGGAGTAAGCCGCAGCTGCGGGCGCTGCGGCGAGCATGCTGCGGGTGAGGGAGAGAGTGACGTCAGCGCGCACCTGCGAGGGAAGCGTGCGAGGGGAGCGTGACGTCAACGCAAAGCTGTGGTGTGACCTACTTGGCAACGCTCCAACACCTACGGCGAAGGAACGCGTTGCGGCTCATCCGTACGGACGCACGTAATGTACGGCGTTACACACGTGAGTCAAAGAGCTGCTTCGCATCTAAAAACCTAACCCTGTTTTGCTTCAAGGGTAAACTACTGCAGTGTCGCTGATAACTGGTCCTATGGAAGACTTCGCATTGGAAGGTAACTTTCCAAAAGCAACGGAATGGTGAGACGGAGCTTGCAGAATCTGCATATCTTTTTTTTTCAATAACGCTCGGTGATTGATAAGGAAACGCGTGAATGTCAGAACTCTCACCCTTTTTAACACAAGCTGCTTGATACACTAACGACGGGGTTGCACCGAAAGGGATGGTAGATATTGAATGTGAAATCTCATGTCCAAATAAAACTGCAAATAAGAATGGCTTAGTCGGCTACAAATTGTTTGGCTTCTTTTCGACTTCGGGTACATTTAGGCTGCAGTTTCTCGAGCCTTTCGCTGCACTCTGTCGTCCGACCTGGCAACACGGCATGAGCATCTCCTTTGGATGGACACATCGAGAATAGCTCCCCGAAAGTTGTATCTTTTTCTCATCCCGAATCCTCAACGAGTAGTGCCTGACCTCAACGCTGCAGCATGTTCCAGCCCTAAAGCACGAGGACCCAACGCACTGAATAGCATATTCGTGTAGTCTAGAGCCCAGTACATTTTGCATGGATGAATAAAATAGATATGTAATATATAGAAGTAAATATAGAAATAAAGACAAGGAAAAACTTAGAATAACAGAGAGCTGAGCTAGTTGGTGGGTATTCATGTTAAAAAGACACGACGTGCAATCAGAGACAAGAGAAAAATCAAGATAGTGAATAGTTATCTCACACGCCGACCATCAAGCGCACCTGACTGATAGGTATCGCCTCTTGCCTTAGAATGCGCAGATAAGTATTTGTGTCTACCTTATTTATGGGCGCTGTAAGATTTTTCAGTTATTAGCGACGCGTGTGGTGTCTTCACACTCTCTTGTGTCCGCGTTTGCACGCCCTGCCTCTTCACAGGGTCCAAAAACCGCCTCTCAAAATATAATATCGAGCGCCTCATTCTCTCTTGCCGTTTCTCGTCTTTTTGGCGAAATTCGTGACGCCAGAACGGTGATTCACGTGACATCATTAGAGCGCATACTCTTGATTGTTGCATATACGAGAAACATCAGTTGGGAATTGTCTCCCACCCTGCTTTGCCATGCAGTAGACCACCCGTTCTCACTCGTCTCGTACGACCATCGAGCGTGATCAACTTACTTCGCTCTATTTCGAGCGTTTCCGACCGCGCAAAGGGAGATAACAACGCGCGGCCGACAAGCGCGCAATTTTGATAGGTTCAACGCTTAGTGGTGCCATTGTACGCGCGATCTGTGAAGAAATATCCGGCGAGGACATATCGCCTGCAAAAGGGTAGTGGAGGCGAGAACTAAACCAAAGCAAAAAGCGCCGGATTATTTGATTCTTCCAATGGACGAACTGTTTACTGCGAGAACGATGCAGCACTCCAGTAAAAAGGCGAGCCCGCTTCCACGGTTTTTGTTAATTTTTATTGCTATAAGAATTATGATGACTCTCTAGGCAGGTTTTTACCGTTGCCGTCATGTTCCGTATAAACACCAAATCGATAACATAGCAGCGTATGCAGTAATGAAGTGCTGCTGGAATTGCTTCAAACTGCTCCAAAAGAGAAATGCTGCTCCATGCTGCTCCAAACCGTAATTATTTTTAGTAACTGCTGCGGACCTGCTCCGAAATTGTGCTGGTAAATTGAAAGCAATGATCTTTAAGCACATGATCATCCAGCGAGCCTGAACGAAACAAAAAACAAGCTGTCTACTATCATTCTTTCTCGCGGACAACTTTTCTTGGCCATGAAGAGAACGCTACAGAGCCAAAGTACGCGTGTGCTACCACTGAAGAATATAGTGCCACAATTGCATCCATGTTTTCTGCGTTAGAATTAAAAACAACAACATTGCTCTATTTTCTACGGGACACTGTTTGAAAGGAGGTGCAGCACACACCAAGGACATATAAAATTTATATTTGTTTTACTTTACGCAGTGTTATTTCATGTTTTTGCGCGTGTGAAAATGTTGCACCTTTTACCTGCACGTCACAATTAAAATAGCGTCTTTGTCTTCCAGTGATCACTTGTCACCCTCTAGCTTTTCCAATGATTCGCCAAAGGAGCTTTTGACAAATTTCACTAACGAATGACTCTCTAAGGAGACGAAGCAAATTGTATGCAATGTTATTATTCGACTACGGCCATTTGAATAATCGAACAGCCGTCACAGGAGATACGGATGGTTCACAAACTGAAACTAAATTCTAAACGCGTGCCAAACCGGACTACTTCGCGGAGCAGCACATGTACAGTAGTTCCGCTCTCTTAGCCTTTCCTTCATTGCCAAGAAAAGTCGGCGAGTATAGTATGCTAGTATGGAGTTTCTGCACTAGCTCCATACTAGCATATCGACAATGCCACAAGTAGTTGCATTGTCACAATTACCACTTTGTCAGTTCCGGCCTCATTTTTGCCACAAGAAATGGCACGGCTGTTTTTTAAACCTATCCGCACTAAGTTTCGTGTTCTTTTTTAAGTTTTAAACGAAGGCTATTTTGTTCAAATATGAAAATAATAGATTGCTTAGCTCTATTACCAATTATAAACTGCTGTACGTGATTGTGGTTTCTTTTATGATTTGGCGCTTAGCTTTGTCGGTTTTATACTATTTCTGCCACAAGTACCCAAAAATTTAAGCATATAGCTCATCTTACTTAGTGTACAGTGGCCACCCATCTGCTTATTATTTGTTTATTGCAATTTGCAGTGATAACTGTATGTGCAATATGTTCAATAATAAGTATAAATACTTATGACATGCTTAAATAATGCTTTAAACTCCAGGAGTAGTTTGGAATATTTTGCCATCTGCTCCAAAAATGTTAATAGCTGCTCCAAACTAGCATTTTTTCTGCTCCAGAATGTGCTCCAAAAACCAAAATGTCGATTCCATCACTGCGTATGCTGTGGCTGTAAGTAAAAGCTTGCGAGCGCTGGCAAGAAACACGTCTGAAGCAGAAATGAAACAAGCTGGCCATCTGCGTCGCACGAAGGGCGCATACAATAACATCAGCTTCCGTGCCAGGCCTGCCGTCTATTGCTCCTCAACCCTTCCCCGCCCGTCTTTCGCTGGGCGAAGCAAGGGACATACGGGGGGGGGGGGGGCATGCTGCGTGGTGTGAGCAGCAACTGCGAACTTTGACAACTGCACGAAAAACACGTCTCCCGGGAGTGGCTGTATTCGCATACACCAGCGTTTTGTAGAGCTACGAGAAATCGGATCCCAAAGAGTTAGCTGCTAGCCTTGGTTCGTATACCATTACCACATGTTGCGGTCGCGTTCACGGCTTCGCCCTTTCGATGAAACAAATTTCTCTCCCCACTAAGTCTGTGAAGTCTTTATTGCACTTATAATCAAAGAGATTCGTCAGAGTGCAACCACAATTGACGTTGCCCCGAGATTGCTACTTTGTAGGGTCCCTTCCGCCGAAGTTTCAAGCAATATTGCGGCCCGGTGGAAGGATTCATGACTCCCACGTTGAAGGTTGGGTTTGATTCCTGATAGAAGCGTGAATAAGTGCGAGTGAAAACCCGCTCCCCTACCGATGAACGTGGCTGAATCCGATATGAAACAGGCATGCCATCTAAGTCACACGAAGGGCGAGTGCGATAACGTCGGCCTACTTGTGAGGGTTGTTGAGGAGGGAGAGTGAGCTTCGTGTCTTCGAGAGGAATGGCGTGCTCCGACTTAATGGGCGTGGTCGCTCATGGCCACACGCCGTACACCAATAGAAGAGAGGTGTGTGACCGGGCTAGTTGGTATTCCATAGTGACGTGAACAGCGCGTATAATACACAAGGACGAAGAACCGACGAGGACTAGCGCTGGCTTCCAACTGAAATTTATTATCGCAAACATGGAAAAACGAGAACATGTGGGGACACGTGATCACCGCTCATTTGAAATGCGCATGACGGCAGACATGGAGAGGGAACCAAGAAACAAAAAAGAATTAACAAGCAAAAACCGCAAAACCGCGAAAAGACGTCAGGAGAAGCAACCGATGTATGTCTAGGTTATTTGACCGGATTAACTTAGGTAATCTATTTATTTTTCAGTGAGGGCAATTGAAGGTTTGCTGATGCAATTGCCTTTAGCGATAGCAGCAGCTTCAATGATTATGCGCGTGCTATCCTGACGATGCCTAGCTAAAATCTGTGTGTTATTAAATGCTGTAGCGCACCCGCATTGTGAACAGTGCATTGCGAGAAAACCTTCTCTCCCTCCGCGTACCTTTTGGTTATGCTCCTGCAAACGTACATTAAGGCACCTGCCCGTCTGGCCGATATAAGTGTGTCCGCATGAGAGTGGAATGCTATAAACAACGCTACTAGAGCAGTCAACGAATTTATTCTTGTGGTTAATTTAGCATGCGCTTTCATCCGGTTTTATAGGGTTAGTCCTGACACTCAGCTCAGACAGCTTGTGCGGTGCCGAAAATACGACTTAGATGCCCGCCTTTTCAACTATCTTTTTCAGCTTGTGAGAAATGGCATGTTTATACGGGATAACCGCCACCTTATTTCTCGCTGGTACCTGAAGATCAAGAGGACTACTCGACTGCTTGAACCTTTCCCGCAGCTTTTCAGCAACAGAGACGAGAAGGTGACGGGGATAGCCGGCTGCCTTCAATCTACCTATCTGCGAGAAGCTGTCGTGAATGGAGTGATGGCAGGACTTAACAAGGGCGTTGTGCAGGCATGCTTGAATGATTCCCCTCTTAACAAGTTTACTATGTGCCGAAGTGTACGGCAGGAGAGGTTTTTTTTGGCGCGGAGCTCGTACTTCCAGCACACATGCCAGTTAAAAAAGGACAGTTTAAGTCGAGCTATTTGAGCATTCCCTCATCATCGAGCTCATGTGTGATGACAAGCGGGTCAAGACAATCCTCAAAAATTGACAAAGTGCCCATACACAAGGACCCAAAAGTGGCTTCGTTACACTCAAACAAGACGAGATAGTCGTCCACGAACAGGAAGCACTTTGCCACATTGGTTCCTTCCAATCTCGCTTCAATCTTCCTATCCACATGGGCTAGAAACAAGTCACTTAGTATGGCAGCGATGCACGAACCGATACATACACCGCTTTTTCTGCAAATAAACACGCCCATTCCATTGAGCGAAGGTAGAGGTGAGGTACACTTTGAGTATTTCAAGAAAAGCCTGCTATTGTAACACCGCACTCGTTTTGGAAAGCAACGGCGCCGAAATCAAGTATTGCTTGTTCAATGACAGTCATGAGAGCGCGATGGGGAATAGAATAATAAAGGTCACCTAAAAATGTTAGAGGTCAATGATCATTTCATAGTTAATAATTCTTCTGATGTCATCCAGTACCTCAAGGAGCATAACACTGTATCGTACAAGGGTATGTCCATCGACGTCAAGGACCTTTATTATTCTATTCCCCATCGCGCTCTCATGAGTGTCAGTGAACAAGCAATACTTGATTTCGGCGCCGTTGCTTTCCAAAACGAGTGCGGTGTTACAATAGCAGGCTTTCTTGAAATACTCAAAGTGTACCTCACCTCTACCTTCGCTCAATGGAATGTGCGTGTTTATTTGCAGAAAAGCGGTGTATGTATCGGTTCGTGCATCGCTCATATACTAAGTGACTTGTTTCTAGCCCATGTGGATAGGAAGATTGAAGCGAGATTGGAAGGAACCAATGTGGCAAAATGCTTCCGGTTCGTGGACGACTATCTCATCTTGTTTGAGTGTAACGAAGCCACTTTCGGGTCCTTGTGTCGGGGCACTTTGTCAATTTTTGAGGATTGCCTTGACTCGCTTGTCATCACACATGAGCTCGCTGATGAGGGAGTGCTCAAATATCTCGACTTAAAACTGTCCTTTTTTAACTGGCATGTGTGCTGGAAGTATGAGCCCCGCGCCAAAAAACCTCTCCTGCCGTACACTTCGGCACATAGTAAACTTGTTAAGAGGGGAATCATGCCTGCACAACGCCCTTGTTAAGTCCTGCCATCACTCCATTCACGACAGCTTCTTCTCGCAGATAGGTAGATTGAAGGCAGCCGGCTATTCCTGTCACCTTCTCGTCTATGTTGCTGAAAAGCTGCGGGAAAGGTTCAAGCAGTCGAGTAGTCCCTCCTGATCTTCAGGTACCAGCAAAAAATAAGGTGACGGTTATCCCGTATAAACATGCCATTTCTCACAAGCTGAAAAAGATAGTTGAAAAGGAGGGCATCTCAGTCGTATTTTCGGCACCGCACAAGCTGTCTGAGCTGAGTGTCAGGAGCAACCCTATAAATGCGGATGAAAGCGCATGCAAAATTAACCACAAGAATAAGTTCGTTGACTGCTCTAGTAGCGTTGTTTATAGCATTGCACTCTCAAGCGGACAGACTTATATCGGCCAGACAGGCAGGTGCCTTAATATACGTTTGCAGGAGCATAACCAAAAAGGTACGCGGAGGGACAGAAGGTTTTCTCGCAATGCACTGTTCACAATGCGGGTGCACATGTTCTCGTTTTTCTATGTCTGTGATAATAAATTTCACTTGGAAGTCAGCGCTAGTCCTCGTCGGTTCTTCGTCCTTGTGTATTACACGCGCTGTTCACGTCACACCAATAGAGGCCGTTAGTACACGCATCATACCTGTGTAAGTTCTGTACTCTCAGCGCTTACTTCTCCATGAAACTGGAGATAACCAGAAAATATATTCGCTCGCTGAAGCGGCTGTATTCACCTACGCCAGCGTTTCCTATAGACGTCAGACTCTGCCCAGGCGGCGCTGCGAAAAACATCGCCACCAGCGCCCTCATCGTAGCCCTGGCACTAAATGGGTAGTGCAAAGAGAGCCGCCCGCAAGCGAATGTGCATAGGCCGCAATATAACCCTCCTCTTTCGTTGGTGTCGAGGCGCGGTTTCCTGAAAATCAAGGACCTGGAAAGCTTCTTCCGCCAATCCACGCTTCAGAAACAAAGGAAGCTGATCAAAGCGAACTGCGAGTACAATGCAAAATAAGTTTTATTTATTCCCGCACGCTGCAACTCGCAAGTACAAGCGAGCATCACACGACACCGAGTTCGAGGCAAGCCCTCCGGCATCCGTTCTCTAGAGCTTAAATGCGTTAAAATCGGGTATATGTATACGTATGCCACAGCGATAAAGTACCTACATACACGATCAATTTACTTAGCTATGCATCTTACGATCAGCGGTAGAAAACTCGGTTCATCAGGGGCGAATGGCTCCGGCGATTTTCGCCTTTTCAGTTGCATTCTCCCTTAATTCATCTGTCGCTTCCTGTGCATTGGAGTGTTTTATTACGCATCCTCAAATGGTCTCTTGATGGTCGTCTTCCGTTTGTATGTACTGCAAATGGGTATACGTGCGTGTCCACTTTCGCGGGGTACAACCAAAGACAAAACCGTGGCCTCCGAGATAGCTATACGGCAACCGCGGAGGACACGGGCGAAACAAACCTGAAGGGGGTCACGACCAACATTCTGCGATTTACTTGTATGACGCACGTAGTGTTAGCTAGTTAGAACCAGAACTCTGAGCCTTCAAACGTATACATTCGTCCGCGATGCTGTGTTGTGACGATCAGCTAGGGCTACGCAAAACAACAGCAGAGCCACACATTCATGCCACCGGCTGTGGAGAACGCGGGTACTTCGCTTACCCAACACGCTCGCAACGGCCCGTATCCAGCGCTCTCGCCTTTCTTCTTTGTACGACAACTATGAAAATCGGTAAAACTGAACGTTGTTATTCAGTCTTTTACGTCCGTGGCAATTCACAACGCAACAGTGCGTCTTTTGCGGAGTTTCTTCGTAGCGTGCGGAGGGCTCTCGTCTGCTGCTGTTTTCGCCGTCGTTCAGGCGAGTGATCCAGCAAGCACTTCACGACGGTTCGGTGGCGCGTCCGACTAGCGGAGAGCAATTCACAGCTCTCGTTCTGAGTGCTAAATGCGCAAACACACGCGATATTAAGCTCAATCGTTGTTTCGCACTCGCTAGTTGCACCTGGTCCCATAGCAAACTGTGCAAGAGAGTCGGTCTATGCACTACTCAATACTTCTCCGACAGGTGGCGCCACACATCTTGGAAACTCCAGAGTCTGACGTCTATAGCTACGCGAAATCGGATCTCAAAGGAGTCAGGTCCAAACCTAACATCGTATAACATTCCTGTTTGCTGATATCGCATTCATTGCTTTGCCCTTCCGGTGAAACTGCGACTTTTAAAAAAATTATGGTGGTAGCGTATTGAAGTAAAATATGCACTGCTTTCTTTTAGGCGGCACGTGGCAACAAGGGGTATTGTGATGCGGGGAAATGTACTCAGGGTTCCTGCATCTTCACTGAAAACGTGAAGTGTGCAACTGCCTAAGACCCAATTAAATAAAAATATATTGCGGGAAGGACCGCAAAACTGATTCTACGAAACCTGCCAGATGATGTTTACTCTTGTTTTTCACTCATGTTTAACATTACTGACTTAGATTTCAGCTGTTCGCGTTTGAGAACTTCTGGTTGTGTTGTAAGAGATTACGTCCGCACAAGTGCTCAAAACTAATAATCAAAGTTCACTGCTCTAAATTTTGTTTCTACCAAAAAATCAATAAAAAAAGGTAACTCATTGGTCATTGAACACATAATGTGTCGGCATAAATAGGAAATTTATCGGCAGGCTTTCTGTCGGCCGCGCTATGACCTGGCTAAGCGTTACACCATAGTGTCAGCGTGATACGCCTGATGATGTATTGGTGTTTTGTGGCGCAAGGGCTAAATGTGGCGGTTTCTTCACCGCCGGAAGCTTCGCCGGCACCGGCACCGACTACTACGATGCGGACACCTTGCCGTTTCTCTTCTCAAATCACGACGCCTTGGAAGAGTGCATGTCGAGTTCGTGTTTATTATGTGCATATTGAAGCCATCTTTGAACGGGATTCAGCATATGCTGTGTCCAGCTGTATGTTCACTACTACAGCTACCAGGAAGGTTTAATCATGTTCATGAGCGTTATTCGCCGGGATTTAGACGCGCCACCAGGCGTCGATGTAGGTGTGTCCGCATCAAGTGGTGCTATAACTGCCAAACACCAATAGACATTCTGCAAGTTCTCCTTATCAATGTGTAATAAACGTTCAACAACTTCTGCGAGGACACATTTCACTTTTTTGTTATACCGTCCTTTATGATGAACGGATGAACCATGCTTTTTGCCAAAAACAGCCAAGTCCACTTTAACTGAAACTGAGTAAAATGCAGTATTTTGCTGCTTACAATATAGTGAAGCCTACATCGACAATTTTTTGGCCATTGTGCTCATGTCACCAAAGTTACTCAAATCTCTACTGTGGCTAAAATCTGTGTAGCCCACTATAGTCGGCATTCAGGAGTCAAATTTGGATTTGGCTCATATAGATTGGAACATTTCACTTAGACTTGAATTAGCCGCAAAAGCAGTCTAAATCGCAGCGAATGGACGGTGTATCAACATTTTACGATAATATGAACACTATATTTGTGCTTCTGTCAGTGCCATCATTTGTTGCATGGGCGTAATTGTGGTCCTTCCTGGCAAAAGGGGCACCATTCTGGACTGTCGGCAGCATTTTCGTGTTTTTGGCATCTATTGAAGGCCTTCTAAAATCTTTCAGCTCTTCTCCTTCTTCTTCTTCTTCTTAGCTCCTTTATGGCGCGCCGTCTCGGATTATTTCTTCAAAAGATAGATCGGTGCTCGATGTCTTTATTTCCGTCGTCTTGTATTTCAAATACACCGTCTTTGAGAGAAAGAAGCACATAATATTGTTCTGGAAAGATCGAAAAGAAAACCTAAGAGGCAAAAAAAGGAGGAAAGCCGGGCTCTTACTCCTTACATTTCAGTATTGTCCTACAACATCACTTCTTCCGGTAAGTATCAACTCGCCCCCCACTACCCCCAAAAAATTTGGAGCGAAAACACGACAGCGAAGCTACCAGGAGAGAAATGAAACGGATTGCAAGTTGGTTGCTTTGATCACAGTTGTTGACTCAGCGCTGGTTTATTGGATCTGGCTCAGTTTGAGTCAAGCAGTTAGAGTATCTCCTCATTTTGTTTTCGAAGCTACTTTTTCAGTTTGCGTTTGAATGAGGAATTGTTCCATTTTGATTAGAGTTGTTTTAAAAGTGAAATAAATTTAGGTGCACTTCACGCTCCCGTGAAATTTAGCCCAGCTTCGGTTTCTACATTTGGCTTTTTAGAAAGAAACGCCGCATATGAAGTCATAATTACACAGTTATCAGAGAGATTAGTAACACAGCAACCGCAATTGACGTTGTCCCAAGACTGCTATTGTATACACCATTTCCCGGACACGCTCAAGCGCCGCCATCTTGGACTGATAACGCTGCAGTTTTGTGTCCTTATAAAATAAACAAGCAGTGCTACGGTGAACTCGCATGCTCGAAAACGCTTGGGCCGGTACATTCAACGTTTCATGACCATGACCATTCCATATTACGATATAGAGAACAGGTAGAACAATCGCTTATCAGTCCAAGATGGCGGCGCGCATGTATCGAAAATAAAATCGTGTATAGGGTAATTCCACGTAAGATCGAACAAACGATGGCTGGTCGACCTCACAGATTTATTTCAGAATTTTATATATTATTGCCTGATGAGTGGAAAGAAGAGATCCGCAATTTGTTTTGCCACCAAAAATTTTTTCGAACCGCAGGAAATCAATAATGACGAAGAGGTGGAGTGGAGCGCTCATCCGCTCTGCTGTTTTGGCGAACTTTCGTTATGAATTGCACAAAATATATTAAAAGTAGGTAGCTTAAATTTATTTACCTAAATATATGCATGTTTTTGCTTCTGCTCAGGTATTTTTAGTTTTTATGTGTAGTGTAGATGTTTTTATAAAAAACCTCAAATATGGCCCAATCGGCAAAATTTTCTTTACTTTGAAGGTCTTTATCTCAAAAAAGCCTCGTAGCAGAGGTACAAAAATTCTGCATTACGTTCTTCGCATGCTTATCTACCAAACTGCAAAATCTTGTATTTATATAACTTTTCAGTAAAGAGATATGATCGGGCTAAGTTCAAGAAAACACCGAACAATAGAAAATTCTGACGACAATTAAAAAAAAACGCATTTTTTAAATTTCTTAAACTTTGTCCACTTATTCTCCTCCACATAAGCTTTCACAATCATTGAAAACATGTTGCATAATGTCGTTGCACTAATAGTTACGGCCCCTCCAATGAGACCCTTAGGCAAGGATGGGCAATTCCGACTTCTTGCCCAGCAAGTGTATAAAATGTAGGCAGGATTGAATTTCTTTTTATTAAAAGGCCAGCAGGTACCTAAAAAGGTGTCGCCGGCACCGAAGACGTTAATTTTGAAAATACTAGGTCACTGCAGCGGCCACGAGCGCGGAGCTACCGAGTAGGCGCGCGCGCACCCGATATGCTCGTTGTAAGAGACGGCGGAGTGAGAGCTCGTTTTCGCGTCCTCAGACCGATTGAGTTCGAAACAGCAACACCTCTCGGGTGACTTGAACGCACGTGCACCGGTAGTCGCAGTGATCTGGTTAATTGCGTCGATTTCTTTTTCAGGGGGCATAAGAATGTCATCGTTAAACTGTGCGTTCCGTGAAGATCTTTCATTGCAGTGGTAGCAAAAGCACGCGTAGCACAAGTAGTCCGTCTCACTGACAGTCACTGATCTTTCGGGCGTTAAACGTTCCTTCAAAGCATTTAAGTCTAGGTCGGTAACTCTGCGAAATTTTGACTTCTTTGCAATAATTAAAGGAGTACTGACACGATTTTGAGACATCGCAAAAGGGACATTTTTTGCTTGGTTGTTATGCAGTGTCCACGCTGTCCACACACTGGAGTCGGAGAACAGGTATAAAATATTTTAATTTAACTTTGAAGTTTTCGTCGCTGAGCATTTGAAGCCAGCCACACTGCAAGGACATTATCCCGACAAGTCAAGACAGTTCCTCCGAGTTCGCGAGTTCTGCGTCCTGCATGCAGCCTAAATCGTAGAAATCACTGTCAGGGTCACTGGACGACAATTCACTCATCGTTGTCTATTGCACCACGAGCAGATGACGGATTTCCCGCTAGTACGTCGCGAATTTGTGTATCTCCGTGACGTCACACTGCTATGAAACGACACTGAGAAGCCATCCCCTCGATATCGAAACCGAAGTGTCTTTTAAGGTGGCGCTAATTAAAATATATAGGATGCATTCTCAGGCACCACAATAGTCGTTTCACGTTTCTCGACACCAGTATTTTTATTTAGAGCAACAATCCGAAATTTTTTAAATTGGTGTCAGTACTCCTTTAAGCTTCTTGTGCTTCGAAGGGTAGTCTCCATAATAGACTCATTCAGAGCTATACTTTCTTGTCATGAGACGCACAGGAGGAGTAGAGTAAGAGCGAAGCACAAGAACTATCCGCGCCGAATGAAGTGTGAACAGCGCACCGAACGCGCGGCCAGTTCACGCCGTCTGCTGCCGACATCTAATATAGACAAGCGCATCCGGTTACCGATAGTATTGCTTTTCTTTCCTTTGACAATCCATATTTTGCTTTGCCACTGGAGCGCCACGTTCATGCTTTCCACTGATCGCAACTGGCGCAGCGCAGTTTCTGTGGCAGCAGCGTGCGTGAAGCGAGCGCTCATAGCTCCCTTATAGAGTTTTCATCTTGCTTCCATCTCCGCCGTGTTATCAGCGCCTAGCTGAGATGCGAACAGAGGGCGGATAGAATAGCGAAGCTCTAGTGCACATGCGTTCAAGTCACCCGAGAGGTGTTGCTGTTTCGAACTCAATCGGTCTGAGGACGCGAGAACGAGCTCTCACTGCGCCGTCTCTTACAATGAGCATCTCGGGTGCGCGCGCGCCTACTCGGTAGCTCCGCGCTCGTGGCCGCTGCAGTGACCAAATAATTTCAAAATTAACGTATTCAGTGCCGGCGACACCTTTTTAGGTACGTGCTGACCATTTAATAAAAAGAAATTCAATCCTGCCTGCATTTTATACACTTGCTGGGCAAGAAGTCGGAATTGCCCATCCTTGCCTAAGGGTCTCATTGGAGGGGCCGTAACTATTAGTGCAACGACATTATGCAACATGTTTTTAATGATTGTGAAAGCTGATGTGGAGGAGAATAAGTGGACAAAGTTTAAGAAATTTAAAAAATGGGGTTCTTTTTTAATTGTCGTCAGAAGTTTTCATTGTTCGGTGTTTTCTTGAACTTAGCCCGATCATATCTCTTTACTGAAAAGCTATATAAGTACAAGATTTGGCAGTTTGGTAGATACGCATGCGAAGAACGTAATGCAGAATTTTTGTACCTCTGCCACGAGGCTTTTTTGAGATAAAGACCTTCAAAGTAAAGAAAATTTTGCCGATTGGGCCATTTTTGAAGTTTTTTATAAAAACATCTACACTACACATAAAAACTAAAAATACCTGAGCAGAAGCAAAAACATGCATATATTTAGGTAAATAAATTTCAGCTACCTAACTTCAATATATTTTGTGGAATTCATAACGAAATTTGGCCAAAACAGCAGAGCGGATGAGCGCTCCACTCCACCTCTTCGTCATTATTGATTTCCTGCGGTTCGAAAAAATTTTTGGTGGCAAAACAAATTGCGGATCTCTTCTTTCCACTCATCAGGCAATAATATATAAAATTCTGAAATAAATCTGTGAGGTCGACCAGCCATCGTTTGTTCGATCTTACGTGGAATCACCCTATAGGGTCCTTTCCGTAGAAGTTTCATGCAGTAGTGCGGCTCGATGGTAAAATTCATGACTGCATTGTAGAATGCCTGGGTTTGGCTCCAGCTGGAAGCGTTATTTACGCACGAGTAAAAGCGCGCTCCGCTGCCGACGAACGCGGCGGAAGCCCAGATTAAACAGTTAGGCCGTCTACGTCACGCCAAGTGCTCATGCGATAACGTCGGTCTGCTTGTGAGGCTTGCCAATGAGGCAGAGTGTGAGCTGCGTGCCTCCGAGAGCAATTGCGTACTTCGACTTAACTGGCGTGCTCGCCCGTGTGCACGCGCCGTACACTAAAAGAGGTGATTATTACACGGATCATACCTGTGTAAGTGCTGTACTTTCACCGCTTATTTCGCATTGAATCGAGAGAGAGCCTGAAAACCGATTCGCTTGATTCGCGTGCTGGAACAGCCATATTAATGTACAGCGGCGTTTCGTATAGTTAAGCGAAATCGAAACCCAAAGGAGTCAGCTCCAGACCTAACTTCGTATAACACTCCAATTTGCTGTTATCGCATTCACTGCTTCGCCTTTCCGTTGAAACTGTGACATTTAAAAAATTATGATGGTAGCGTATTGAAGTAAAATATGCAGTTTTCTTTCAGCTACGACAGTGGGAAGGGTGAATCTAACCTGTGAAATGCTATGATGGTGTCTACAAAATGACTTAGTTTAAAAATTGTGCAACTACCTAAGTCTCAAATAAATAAAGGTATATTCGCGGTAGCGCCACAAAACTAGTTTCAAAAAACCCACCAGATGATGCTTACTCTTGTTTTTCACTCATGCTTAAATTTACTGACTTACATTTCAGCTGTTCTGTTTTGAGAACTTCTGGTTCTGTTGGACGAGAATATGTCCGCACAAGCGTTCGAAATTATTAATCAAAGTTGGCTGCCCTATATTTGGTTTCTACCAAGAACTCAATGAAAAGAAAGTAGCTAATTGGGGATTGAACACGTAACGTGTCAGCATAAAACGGAAAATTATCGGCGGGCCATTTGTCGGTCGCGCTACCACCTGGCTAAGTGTCGCACCATAGCGTCAGCGTGGTACGCATGATGATGTGTTGGTGTTTTGTGGCGCAAGGGCTAAATCTGTACAAAGAGCGCCTTGTAAGTTTATGCTGGAATGAGGATGAACCATGAGTTAGGGTGTGCCTTTGATATCATGGCTGCAAGAAGGCTGTAAACATGAATCGTGAGCAAAATATTCATAGCATTTTTCCTCCATCATCTTCACCTGTACACAATCATCATCACCGTCAGTGTCTTCTTTTTACGGGGAATTGGTCAGGCGGCTCGGTTGAATAAAGGACGTCGAGCCCACGACATTGCTGCTGTCTTGCAGAGTCGTGGAGGCTGCTCTCGATCCCCAAGTGCTCTACGACGTCGAATTCTCCTGGAGCTGCGTTCGGGTCGCCGTTTGCTTCGCTTCTCCGCTGTCATGGCCCAAGAAACGCTGTCCAGGCCGTCCGGCACAACACCCAACCACCCGCTCCGGCATGGACCATCACCGCGCGGCAGCGGGAACCACCCATCGTTGGTCTCCCATGCGACGATGTCCAAGTATGGCTGAAGGAGTATGACATGGCCAGTGTGTACAACCAATGGCACACGACTCAAAAACGTCGTCACGTCGCCTATTATCTCTCAGAAACTTGTTAAGAGGGCGATTACGAAGCTTTGCTTCAAGAGTGCCCTAACGAAGTCGTGTGACCATATGGTCCAATTCAGTTTCGATCAGCAAAGAAAGAGGCTGCTGGATGCCGGGTTTCCCCAGGCTTTGCTTGTCTCCGTAGCTGAAGGTATCTTAAGGGACAGCAAAAACAAATACCGAAATGTGGCGAGAACATTTGAGCAAGGGAATCGCACAAGGGTGTTACCTTACGTACACGCGGTCTGCCATAATCTGAAAAAGATTGCTCAACGGGCCAATGTGCGCGTACTCTTTTCGGCGCCAAACAAGTTGGAAAGGCTGCGCAAGATTACGACGAGGAATGCAAATGAAAATCGGGTGTAGAAAACTAATAAAAAAAAATAAGTTTGTTGATTGCGCTGAGTGTGTGGTGTATTGCCTGTCGCTATCTTGTGGTCGCAGCTACGTCGGACAAACCGGGCGTTGCTTGAATGACCGGCTGCGTGAGCATCATTACAATGTTAGAAACGTGGCAGGTGGGTTCTTAGCAATACATTGTAAGAAGTGTGGTTGCATGCCTTTGTTCGACACCTGCAGAGTTCTGTCTAGAAATAGAAATCTACTTACACGTGAGATAGTCGAAGCAGGAGAGATTGAATAGGTTGGTGACAGGTGTGTTGGTATGCCTTCTATCGCGCTGACGAAAAAGGAATTTGATTTTCTTGGTGTCCGTTTTGATGCGTAGTAATCTTGCTGTTAATTCTGTGCAGTAGATGTGGTCATGGTTTTGCCCTATAAGTAGCGTCGAGATCACAAAAATAAACTGTTGAAAGTAGCGCTATGTGTGTGCGTGTGTGCCTTCATTGTGTGTTCGTCTTCAGTGCACTTTTACTCTTCTTAAACCTAAAACACCACCTTAACTTCGTAATTTCCAGCAACATTTTTATTCTGTGAGATAGCCCGTGCAGGTAAGGTTTGTTAGGTGTGTACCATGAAGCACCAGTTTGTTAAATGTGTAAACAATGTAGTGTACAATATTCCTTTGACGTGTGGTTATGTGTACGTAGGGCAGACTGGCAGATGTATAAACACTAGGCTGAGAACATATGTCGGGTCTGAAAGGTCGCCCTAACACACATTTAGCTTTGCACCGCAATGAGTGCAGATTCACGCCTTGTTTTAGTAGCACCATCATGGAATACAGACATCGCAATCAAACTTCGACGAAGATAGTGGAGGCCTTTTTCCTTGACAAGCAGAAAGAAAAATGTGTTAGCCACCTTTCTGTTGCTTTCCTTGAGAAAGAAATTTTGCTGTTGTCATCTGTACGGCATGTGATCACGAGCTGCGCCATGTGTGCTTTTGAGGAGTTTTTTTGACCAGATCGCGCAGATTGGAGGGTTGTCAAGTGAAGGATTTCAAAAAAATAAACTAGTGCTTAGACTGCGCTCGTCATTGCGTATCTCGTCCTTGTCTCCGTGTGCTTGCGCGAATCAGTGAAGATGAATATGTTCCAACTAGGCCGACTTGCAGTATTGCTTGAAGTAGACAAGCATTTCAGCATTTCAGCGATTAGGCATGTATATTCTGTGGCTGGAAATATAACTTGCAGCTGTGCTCAGAAATGGTACACTGAAGTCGCCGAACTGGTACCAGGTCATAAAACGACATGCATGCATGACAGAAACGTGCACGCTACTGAAATGCGCAAGCTTTCTTGCTGACCTCTATCTGCTTCCACTTTGTGTGGGGACAATGACTGCTGTGCAGGCTTCTGGCCGCCTTCTCCTACAAACGATTTGTTCCCGTGAAGCTCCTATGCGCGCCGGCATCTGTCCACCATATTGCGTTGGTGAAACTCCGAACCAAATGGAAGTCCTTTTTTGAGGCGGCCCTTGAGAGCACCTCACCGTTAGGCAGGCCAACCTGCACAGACACAAACGAAAAATTATTTCTTTAGCAAACAGCACTGTTTAATTCATCCCAATGACAATAGGGACGAGCTGAATTTCAAGTCTGAACTACACATTGAACTTAAAAACATACCGTGAACCCTGCTGATACATTTTTGAAGGAACCGTACTAAGCATTAAACTTTAGAGCTGGGAAATGAAAGAGATGAAAACACGAAAACTAAAAAAAATAATTAGTGCTGAACTGCACAGAATTTAATTCGTATTCTTATGCGTGAAAAAACTGTGCGTTTCTGGAGGATTTGCCCATTGCAGATAAGCATGAAAGGTTTTCGAGCACCTTCAGTATCATATCCTCTAAAAACGCCAGGCCTGCGCTGAAACCGCAGCACAGTCACAGCGAAAGCTGGAAGAGCGGCGTTTCTAGAGCCCGTTGTAAGCTCTCTTGGGGCTACTAATACAAGCACACTGGCAAGGTACCCACTACGCCATAAATCACAATTTTTGTGAAGATGGGAAGCACCTACTAAGCCATTATTCGTCATTCTGCGGAGAAGCGAGGCACCAGCTACACGTCTATAAGGCATCCTGCGGACTTTGTTGATGCTGTGCCTGATGACGATGAAGAATTATGGCGGAGGCCTTTGCAATGGATTGGAAGCTTTAAAGGGCCCACCAGTTATGCAATTTGCCTTGGGTGACGCCCGGTCGCTATTTCCCTCTCCCGCTATGCTGTATAACATACGTTGACGTGGGAGAGAGACGAAGGGGGGGTCGAAGAACTTTACTGAGACCCCGAGGAAATGGATCATGCGCTTATGGGCTTCCTTGGCAACCAATACAAGTGCATTGCGAGGAACCCACTACGCTATAAATCACTGTAATTTTTTGAGAAGCAGGGAAGCAGGCACTATGCCATTTTTCGTCATTCTACGGAGAGCCGTGGTACCTGATAAACGCATTTAAGGCATTATGCGCTTTGTTGATGCTGTGCCTGATGACGATGAAGAATTATGGCGGAGCCCTTTATAATGGGTTGGAAGCATTCAACAACCTAGTTGCGCAATTCGCATTGTGTGACGCCTGGTTACAGAATTCGCGTTGTTACTGTTCACGGTTACCGGCATGGCTCAGAGGTTGAATACTCGGCTCTCACGCAGAGGGCCCAGGTTTGAGCCTTGTTCCATCCTGTAATTTTTTTGTTATCTCGTTTTCTTTATTTCGAGCGATAGTGGTTACGCACCGGCGGCGGCGGCGGCGGACAACTACGGCGCCAAAAACGGCCGCTGAAATGATCTCATAACAGCTTTCGCTGTAAAAATTTATTGCCAATAGCCGAAGCCTGACAAGCGATCACTTATGGCAATACCTTCGTGACATTATCCCCAGATGTGTCAGTGATGCTGCGCGATAACATTACGCTATTGGCACAGTGCCGGGCTGCCGTGGCTGGTAGTAGATGAACGAATACCTCCCATAAGTGAACGTATCCCGAAAAACTATCGTCCAAGAAAAAGATTCTTGCAAGACCAACTTCTAAACTGATCACTGGTGCTCGCATTGGCATACTCAGCCTTGATCTAGCCGATGGATAGAACCGTAGACGTGAGAATGGCATCATCTACAGAAATGTGATCAATATATGCGATTCCGTTGACACGTACAGTTGGAGGCATGAAAAAACTAAGCACATGCAGCGCACTCGCACCATGCTTGCAAGACCACTACGACGAGTCAACTACCCACAAGAAAAACAAAGCCAGAGCAAAAAGACAGCGGATTTCATCAAATACTGATGAATCCACATGCGACAGTGGCAACAAATGACAACCTCAAAGCCAAGGGTCTCAAACACGCGGCCCGCGAACCTTTTGCTAGTGGCCTGTGAATTCACAAATAATAAACATTTGTGAGTTTTTCAAATTGTAGTCGAATTATTTTCTCGCCTATTGCGATTAACAATACTTTGTTCAGCGGGGCTACAGAGACGCGACTGATCTCAAGCATCTTTTTCCTGAGACACCCCATACGGTCACTATGTTGAAACATCACCATTGAACAAAAACTCTTTCAGAATTTTAGCCATTCTGCAGATCGGTATTGATACCTTTCTTGCAACCAACGTCAAATCCCCTGTGGATATGACCCATACATGAGATATGGGAAAGGCATGCTGCCAAATAACAGTGTTATATGTGACATTTTGTTCAAATCTCTCCCCGCTCCGACTTTCTTCACTGTCCCGGCCAGGGTGTCGGAACGGAACGAAAACCGAAAACGAAAAACGAAAAAAACGATATTTTTGACCGGAACGAAAACGTAACCGAAACTTTATTTATTATTTCGTTCCGGAGTGAAACCGAAATTTTTTCAATCGTTTTTCGGTTCACGAGAAAACTGCACAGTCCGGAACAACTGAGCTCATGCAATGTGAGCATATCTAAAGGTACAGTATTAACGCGTACCTCAGGCAGCAATTCCAAAGGAAAGATATGTTGAAATAGTGCGAAAAACGAAAACAATGGTAACCAGAGATGTTTATATTAACGCAAGTGGACTCTTGCGGGACTTTCACGCAGGCCAAAGTGGAGAGGGCATTGTCGGCGCTGAAGTTTGTTACAACGAAGGCTCTTATGAGATCACAACAGCTGATTTTGGCACCACAGTTGTCCGCCGCCGCCCGTGTCCGTGACCACTGTCGCGTGAAGTAAGAAAAAATGAAATGAGAAACAAAGTTATACGATCGGATAGGATTTTAGCCCGCGCCCCCTGCGTGGCAGTCGAGTCTTTCACCACACTGCCCCGCTGGTGCTTATAACTCCTTTGCAAAAATACTATATACAGGCGTCATGTCGGGCAAGGAATCGTGTTAACATTTGTAATACAGCGTGGCAGAAGAGTACAACGACAACCAGCCATCACACAATGCCAATTCCGCAAAGAGTGTGTGGTTTAATGCTTCCCACCCACTGCAAAGTGCTCAGCTATAATTCATTGTCATCAGCTACAGCACAAAGCGCACATAATGCCTTACATGTGTAGCGGATACCACGATTCTGCGAAGAATGACGCAAAATGACATAGTGAGAACTTCGCTACTTCAGAAAAATGATGATTTATGGCGTAGTTGGTACCTTGCATGTGTACTTGTATCAGTTGCCCCAAGAGACTCTACAACGCGCTCTACAAAGTCCGCTCTTCCAACTTTCGCTGTGACTGTGCTGCGCATTCCGCGTAGGCCTGGCTATCTTTTTATCAGAACAGCGGTCTCGCACATCAGAGAGTACACTCAATGACGTGCTGCTTCTGAGATCGTGCTCACTCCCTTGACACGAAGCACTGAGCCCACTAAAAATCGTGATTGAATTTGGAAAAAATAAATACTATGACTTTGAAGGGTATATTGGTTTGTGCTAGTTTGTAGGAATTCATCGTACAGTTACTTCCGCTCCTCTGAAGAACGTGTTTTACCCTTGTCCCGCTTTCTTAGGAGGAAGGCAAATAACTACATCACAAATCAAATGTTTTTTTTATGATTACTTTAGCTTCAAATTTTTCCATAAAAAAAAACGTTACGAACCGTTACGGAACATTTTTTTTTCGTTCCGGAACAGAAACGGAACGGAACTTTTTGCTGTGGAACGAAACTAAAACCGAAACGAAAAACATTTCGTTCCGACACCCTGGTCCCGGCCCTTGTTGCACTAAATTTGCGGACTGCGGCCCGCTAGCTGAGATGAGTCTGAGACCTCTGCTCTAAGGCCTCACTTTCGCGAGCGCCCAACACAAGTTTACAACCAATTATGTTATAGACGTCATCTTTGCAGTAAAAATCTGAAATGCTGTTTTGGTCGTGAGAACCAGCAGAACTTTATGGGTTTTCCTTCAACAACTCATGCAGCTAGCTAATCTTACGGTCAAGCCAAGCCAAGCCGGTCGGAAAGTTAACATGGCCGCTCTCTTCCGACCAGCTCCTAGCGTACTTCGCGATGAAATGGGATTCCCAATATATTGGACCCTATGGAAGCTATGCCGGGACCAGCGGGAAACGATGAACGAGCCAGGGAAATGCAGCGAGGAAAATACCAGCGGGGCTCTACTGAGCCAAGTGCAAGCTTCAAAATAATATTGAAACCAGTGTGTCGGAACAGAACGAAAACGGAAAACGAAAAACGAAAAAAAAAAACGAAATTTTTGACCGGAACGAAAACGTAACCGAAACTTTAATATTTCGTTCCGGAGTGAAACCGAAATGTTTTCAATGGTTATTCGGTTCACGAGAGAACTTCGCAATGCGGAACAACTGAGCTCATGCAGTGTGAGCATATCTCAGGGTGCAGTATTAGCGCGTACCTCAGGCAGGAATTCCGAAGCAAAGAAGCCTTGAAATTGTGCGGAAAGCGAAAACAGTGGTAACCAGAGGTGTTTATATTAACGCAAGTGGATTTCTGCGCGCCTGTCACGCAGGCCAAAGTGGAGAAGTTTGTTAAAGCGAAAGCTGTTATGAGATCACAACAGCCCGCCGGTGTCCGTGACCGCTATCACGTGAAATAAGAAACAAATAAATTAGAAACAAGTTTCTAGGGTCGGGTGGGACTTTAACCCACGCGCCCTGCGTGGCAGTCGGGTCTTTCACCACAGTGCCACGTTGGTGCTTGTAACTCCTTCGCGAAAATACTCTATACAGGTGTCATGTCAGGCGCGAAATCGTGTTAACAATGTAATATAGTGTGGAAGAAGAGTAAAATAACAACCAGTCGTCACACAATGCTAATAGCGCAAAGAGTGTGTAGTTTAATGCTTCCCACCAGTGTTGCGGAGTTGCCGCTCCTGAATTGGAATGACTCCGGAATCATTCCACAGTTTCGCCACCCCGGAAAGGAATGGGAATGGAATGGGGACCACGCTTGGAGGAATGTAATAGAAATGGCATTAAGAAACTTTTGCACGGAATGGAATGGGAATGGAATGACGTCTTTTTTTCGAAAATAGAGCACGTTTTCGTCTACGTGCTCTTTTCCAAACTTCAAAGATTAGTAGGTCAGAGTCACGAATTTAAGCAGTATTTTTAAAATGGTTTGGCTGATTACAAGCACGGTACACTTATAAGCAACGCACCTATTACAAACTGAGGCATAAGTTAGTGTACAAACAGTTGCATTATCCGAGCAGATACTGAAGGGAGAAACGAATTATCCCTGCGCGTTGGTTCTCATTTATTCCCCTTCACGAAAGTGCCGAGTACTCTATGCGCAGCCGGATCTTTATCTCACGAGCAGTTTAGTACCTGGCACACGTAAATAACATTTGCGACATGGAAGACATTGCATACCTGCACGCAGGCGAAAAAAGAAAGTTCTCCTCACCCCATCCATGCATGCGAGGCGCGCTTGATAAGCGTGCGTGCGGACGAGCAGTGCGGCCCAGTGTAGCGCATTCGATGCAAAGGCAAAAGGTACGCGAGCGGTGCACTGTTCCAAGTAATACCAGCAAATCTAGAGGGTTTTGTTTCCCATTAACCAAATCTTAGTTTTGTACATCGTGGCATCGTGGCAGCCTCGTGGCAAAACTCCTTAGTCTTTTGAATACAACTTTTGTCAGCATAAAAATACCTTATGTCGTCATGTTAGTATTATCATATTTAAGCTTGAACAATAATAAAACATCACCATTCGTTTCAACAAGCTGACCATAGTAGGGCGATTGTACTGCACGAGATATTTCACCAAGCTAGTATCGCTCGGCCTTGGTAACGTGTTTTGCGTACTTTTGCAGTTCCTAATGCATGTGATGTCATCAGCTTGATGGGGCGTTTATTCTTTACCTAAAAAAAAACTATCAAGATGGCTTTCCTACTTTGAGAAAAAACAGGAATGGAATGAAACTGCCCGGCCATTCCCGGAGTGGGAATGGGCTAAGTTTTTTTTTTCATGCCGAGGAATTGAAAGGAATGGAATTGCGGTAAGTTCGTAAGTTATAATTGCCCGGAATAGAACTAGAATGGAATGGAGGCGCCCATTCCGCAACACTGCTTCCCACCCACTGCAATGTGCTCAACCATAATCCTCCATCATCATCAGCCACAGCACAAAGTGCACAGAATGCCTTACAGATGTGCAGAGGGTCCAACGATTCTCCGAAGAATGACGAATAATCACATCGTTGAAACTTCGCTACCTCAGAAAATTTACGATGACTTATCGCGTAGTGGGTACCTTGCACGCGTACTTGTATAAGTTCCCCCAAGAGACTCTACAACGGGCTCTACAAAGTCCGCTCTTCCAGCTTTCGCTGTGACTGCGCTGCGTGTTCCGCGCAGGTTTGGCGATCTTTTTATCAGATCTGCGGTCTTGCAGATCTGAGAGTGCACTCAATGACGTGCTGCGTCTGAGATCGTGCTCACTCCCTTGACACAAAATGTTGAGCCCACAAAAAAATTCATATTGGCCTTTTGAGAATATAAATACTATGGCTTTAAACGCTATACTGGTTTGTGCTAGTTGTTATGAATTTGTTTTTCAGTAACTTCCGCTCCTCCGAAGAGCGTGTTTTACCCATGTCCCACTTTCTTAAGTGGAGGGCAAGTAACTACATCACAAATCCAGTGTTTTTTTGATTACCTTAACTACAAATTTTTGCACACAAAAAAATAAAAACAACCGTTACGAACCGTTACTGAACATTTCATTTTTCGCTCCGGAACAAAAACGGAACGGAACTTTGTGCACCAGAACACAAATACAACCGAAACGAAAAACATTTCGTCCCGACACCCTGATTGAAGCCACCTCTATGTCAACAAGGAAGTAGTAAATGATAACAGTGCAGCTAGCCCCATAATTATTATTTCTTCTCCTAAATCGTATAATTTTCTAAGTTTCACTTGCATTATCCACATAGTATTTCTTGCCCTGAACTGTATATCTTGTTAAGTTTCACTTTATACTTGGCCAGGTTTCAGCGCTTGATTATAATTCACCAGTTAAGAATGCCTTGCGAGGTACTCTTTATACTTTGTCACACTGCACATTTCAGTGTTTGATGAATACTGAATGAAAGATACATATTAGTCAACAGTCAAAATAAGCAGTTCCATTACGTATGAATATTCTCAGATCATTCGCCTCAAATGCTGTGAGAAAATTATTATCAAAATGTCTTGTGCAATTGAAATTTCTCAAATACTAAATACATAATAAAAACTGCTAAGTGATGCAATCAATTTCGCCAAAGGCGTCGCCATTTCTTAGCCAGCTTTTCAACAGAAAAAATGCTTTTTGTTTTGCTAAGAAGTGAGAATGGGCTTTCAGAATTGCTCTCTATAAAATACCGCTTTCATAGTTGGCAAAATACACAAAAGAAAACATGATGGGCTGTGTTCATTGGCCCAGCAAGAGATTTACAGGGGTCGCTTGGAGGTTCGAAGGCCACCACCTGAAAATTATTGATACCTGTTGTATGTACTGACTGTGCGTCTTCAGAATTGAGTAATGGCCGTCTACGATTGCGTAAATAGTATTATCTCTTAGGGCAAACAGTAGCTTCATTCTTATTCAGTAACCATTGGCGGCATGCATTCAGAAAGAGTAATCACCATAATGAGTGTGTCAATAGCAACAATGCGGTTTGTCTGCATCGGTTGCGGCGAGCAGTAATTTTATTTCGACTCCTTGTAACGCTCACGCTACGTCACAAGTGTGGCAGACGTTGCTGTTATTTTAAGAGATATTTCAGGGTGTTGTGCTGCAGCTGCACATTTGAAGGATGACAAAATGCCCTCATTCTAGCAAGTGCTGATCAGTTACCGTCGAAGCCTTGCACAGATTTTAAGCTACAATTCAGCATTTGTCGCTTTATAACCACGGTGAATGATGAATACAGTGGCAGCACAATCTAGCTTGTGTTGACCCAGATCGCCTCATGCACAGTGAATGCAGTAGCTCACATGATGTTCCTTTTGAATAGTAAGATAAGCCATCCTCGAAAGGTAAGTTCAGCTTCTGAAAGCTGAAATACACCTTTCGGTAAAGGCTGGGCACGGATTATCAGCATACCTCACGTAGCACTAGCGAGCAAAGATAACTACCAGCACCTCCTACAATTTTTTAGCTTTATTGAATGGTACCTCTGTTGTCGCTCTTACCACGAAAGCATTATTTTTTAGGGTTTTGTCGAGACAACGTGATTATCAGGCAACATGCAGACTGACTGGGCAAGAACTGGCAATTAATATACTCTGCACCCACACATTCATCGCTGCTTGGGTAGGTAAGCCGAAACCCGGCACAAGACCAGTTATTGCATGAGAAACAAGACGCAAAGACATCCTATGTCTTCTCACGCAGCTATTTAGCGACTAGCTGATGTGCACCCCTTGTTACTAGCTCACAGAAAATAAGCAACAGCGCGAACGACAGAACAAAATCATAGATATGGACTTAGCACTGTAATACTTGCACCGTAAATGTAGTCCGAGTAGAACAGCGCTTAGTCCTGTCATCCTGTGGTTCGTGCTGTTTCTCGTTTCTTATGGACATGTACAGACTGGCCCAAATAAGCACTCTTGTTACTATTTATTATCATGATAGGCTACGCACCTATAATACTCCTTGGGGATCCTCAATTATACTACCTGTTCATCCTTGCTGAATGAACACTGCGACATGTCAGCATCAGGGGCAGCCAGCAGGCAGTGCGACTGCTAAGGATGCAGAACCAGAAGAGGCAGCAGAACCAGAAGAGGCACCAGAAGAGGCAGCAGAACCAGTTAGTGTGGCTGCAGGATACGCGGCATCCTGCAGCAACACTTTGTGCTGAACCTGTTCATGAAGCGAAATCAGCGAATGCCAAAGTGGTATAAGTCAGGCTCCACATGCTTAGTATGCTAGAGTGAGTGAGTGAATAAACTTTATTAAAAGCCCGGGCGAGGCGGGAAAAGTTGTTATTATACCTGTAATGTAAGAGCGCAAAGAAAATATTTTGCAACATCCGCAATTGTTCAGAAAATAATGATGCCATTGTTTGCTCAGTGTTGCACTTATGCTCCAAAGATTTGTTTCAATTTTTAGGTGCCGTGGATACACGTGTTTTGCCGGACTGCGGCAAGTGAGATCAAAGAAAAAGCATGACAGCGACCTTTGAATGAATTGAAGCACTTCTACATCAAATTTATATTCAAAAACTTTGCACTGTAGCGCATACTGTTAAAGATGACCACTTTGGCAGAGACATTATAGCATAGACTGCTTGTGACATAAGTGGTCGGAGCAGCAATATACACACCATTAGTGGTACTGAACTGTAGCTCAAACAACATTTTGCCACAGCTGCACACACGCATAAATTAATGCATATTCAGGAGCATTTGCCATTTCTGTCGGCGAATGAATCCTGCGGCTTCCATCGTGCACCAAGAAAATATAGACGTAGAGTACAGTATTCCAGATGCTACGCATAATATCAATTACGTTACAACCAAGGATGCTAGGCCGTTGTATCTGAAAAGCTTTTGAAGCAAAAAATTCGGCAGATCCCACGTACCGTGGGAGTCGGTGTTATGCGAAGCATGCGGCGGGGAGGTGACTGTGGCGTAATTTTTTTTACTGAGCGACAAGTTACAAAAATGACGCTAAAGATCTGTATAAATTTCACACGCACATATATGTGTTCAAGAGCCGCATATGTGTTATATAACCAGTTGTTTACCGTTGGGTAACGCTGCCAACGGCAACGTGGTTATTACCAACACCAGAAGCGGTAAGCTGATATGCGTTTCACGAACCCATGTGCATGAGTGAGTGAGTGAGTGGATAACTTTAATAAGTTCCTGGAGGTGTCCGGGCTGGGTTCCCGCCTAGGAGTCGGCCGAGAGACCGTATCTCTCAGCAGCTTCCTTGGCCTGCTGGATCGCCCAGAGTTGATTGTCTAGTCCTGAGCTGAGCAGCGCGGCCCGCCAACGCCCCCGAAGGTCCTCATTGGAGGCCGCGTCCCTAGTTTTGCGAATTAGTGCTGGACACTCCCAGAGAATATGCGCTAGTGTGGCCCCATTGGTGCAATACTTGCATGAGTCGTTTGTATAGATATCAGGGTAAATGTGCTTCATAATTACGGGATTAGTGTAGGTGCGTGTTTGTAATTGCCGCCATTGAACGGACTGGGCCCGGCTAAGTTTGGGGTGGGGCGGGGGGTATTCCCGTCGCTGAATTTAGCGATATTACCCATGTGCATGTGTGGAAAAAGTTCTTGACCATTCTTGAACAAGGTCATCATCGCCGTGATCAGTGAGCACCAGCAGCTGGTCATGACTTGTTATAGGATCCGGTCGTGATCGCGGTGACGAAGGGTCCATGTGTAGTGAAGTATGATGTATAGTACAGCTGTTGGAATTCGAGGATGCCTCGGTTATTTTGTCGACCTAATTGTCGGTCGATAGAGACGGAGACAACCCGGAACCAGAAGTCACCCTTCGTGTAGGTGAGGTATAGGCCGTGGAGGCTGGTAGGCCAGGATAGTGCCACGTAGACCAACATCAGTGGATGGCGCTTGTCGTATTCGTAGACTACCTGGACGTATGTGGCCTACGTAGCCTAGTCTACAAAGCGGCTGTTAATCAATCTGGCATATCCTCGGTTAGCATGAGGCCATCGCCCAGCCTCGTAAGAAATGAAGAGGACACTACTGTCGTTCTGGCGGATTAAGTGCACTTTACGGTGCGGTGATGTGGATATCACACATAACTTTCATTCATGTATTCCTCCGGGGTCGAGCAATGCTTCAATATAGCTTGCTGAATCATAGGAATAGAAATGTACTGTTATTAGACTGAAACAAAAGCGGAGCCAACACTGGAGCCACATACAGTTAATCTGATATGATGACTGTATCGTAGGAGTACACATCGTAGGAGTATCACGTATGTGTTTATTGCTGTGCTGTAAAATTAGATAGCAAGCACCACAACCACAATTGACGTTGCATCGATATTACGCCTGCGTAGGCTGTTTTGACAAAACCAGTTTATAGAACTGGCGTGGCTCCGTGGTAGAATAGCTGACTGCCACGCAGAATGCTTGGGTTCGATTCCTGCTGGGATCCTAATTTTTATTCTTTCCATTCGTCCGGTCAACGCTGCCGATGTCGGTTTTTCTTAACGCTGTCGCATTTAAGCTACCAATGTCTGTCTCGCCGTTCCTGGGTAACTGTCAATCACCTGTGGCGCATACCCGTACACCGCGGCCCGTGGTAAACGGGTATGTGCCACACGTGTCTAGTGGAAAGGGTTTGACGATGTAAGCGACAGGATTTTCACGTTATCAATGTAATGACCCGACAGTCATATTCGTCAAATCCTCTTACCCTCCCATGCAAATTTTGGTCTACACCAAGTAAAGGAGGTGATCATGATGGCACCCAGACGTAGGCGGCTAGATAGATAGATAGATACGTAGATAGAAACGCTCAAAGTGCCAAAGGTTCGCTAAGAAATGCTTCGCATTTGAAAACATACAGCTATCCCATTACCTCACCTTCTGTTGCAGTTTGTGCACTCCTTTATCTTGATTTGACGAAGCGCATGCACTATCTGTTGACATGGAAGTTGACACCATGAAGGAATACCGCGTGGCTGGCACCGTACATTCGAAACAAAAAGAGACACCGACCAGACCAAACTGACGTTTATCACGTTTTGGCTTCCAGCACGGAAGCCTTGTTGACAATTAATGCATCAGCAGAAGCGGTTCATTTAAATAGGCTTGAGAAATCACTGCAAATACCGCGCATTGATCACGTCTAGATTTCTGTTAAGATGAACTCTGTTACAAGTGGTCTGTATGATAAGCAATTCCATTGTAGCCAAGATGCTGTCACTTTTGTCTGTTGCGACGGTTCTTGTGTTGTTCCAATCAATCTTGTAGTGATTCATCAAGGCGTGTTCTGCTGAAGCGTTGTTGCGAACGCTCTTATTATTTATATCACAGGCATGCTGTAGCATACGCTTCTTGTAGTTTTCCTCACTCTGATGTGAACACCCTTGCAGTCTGCTCAAGGCACCTAGTAAACTACACTGGGGAAACGCTCCCTGGGCAGGTGATCCTTCACTCTCATGAGTCGATGGCGCGATTTTTTGGGTGGAATGTATGCCATGTGCATGTCATCCTTACGTAGGACACGTGCCAAACAATCGCTTGTTCAAGAAATATACAGTACAGGGGCTCGCTTCGTAGAGGAGGGGGCCAGCACGAAGCAGGCGCGTAAATGTGTACCCATCATGACAGTTGACAGTCTATTGCGCAGATAAAGTGCCTCGGGCATCCACAGTGAGCGACGTCGTCCCTTACATTTGCCATGTCTGCATCATGTGGCTTCGAGCCCCATCTTCTGGCATGCTGCAGTAGCGTGCTTACAAGTGCCCTCTAGTGGGAAGCGGAGTGCTAAGAGGTGAAATTCAACTGTGAGATAATGACACCTTGACGCGCCTCCTTCCTGCTGGCCTCCACCTCTACGAAGCCAACCCCTGTACCGCATATTTCTCGAACAAGCGAATATTTCGCCCATGTCCTACGTGAGTATGACCTTGCTGAGCCATAAGTGAAACAAATAAGGCTTAGCAAGGGATATTTAGTGGCGTGTGGACTTCTTTATGTCGCACATTACTAGCATCAGCACTCAATAATTGCTCGATTGTAGCTCGATATAACTGCGTCAATGACATTTTCATTGCGAACTGCTCAACAGAAATGTTGTTGATGAAAGATTTCGTCAGTGGTATTTCGAAATGATTGTGTCAATGAAATTTTTATTGCAAAGTACTCAACAGAAATATTGTTTACGAAATATTCCTTCAATGGTATTTTGATAGAAGTGATCCAATGACATTTTTATTGCGAAGTGCTCAAGAGAAATTTTGTTTACGAGATATTCCTTCAATAGTATTTCGATTGAAATGAGTCAATGAAATATTTATGGCAAGGTGCTCACAGAAATATTGTTGAGAAAATACTCCCTCAATGGTATTTCGATAGAAATGAGTCAATGACCTTTTTGTTGCGAACTGTTCTACAGAAATGTTGTTGACGACGTATTGAAGCAAGTCAATGAGTATTGCGGAATCATTGAAAATCAATAAAGTCAATATTTCGATCATACTCCGGCAATGGAAAATCAACAGTCATTTTCATAAGGGCCTGCCTATCACGCGTACTTTGATTTACCTCATTCAGCCCTTCGGTTCCCCTTTCTGGTGGCCTCGTGTGCCAGACCATCGTCAACTTCCTCTTCGCGCAATCATGTCTCAGCACTTCTGCCTAACCACTACTTTTGCTCTGTCCATGTCGGCTTTGTCACGAAGCCACACACAACACTCGCGCACTTCTACCATCACAAGCGCGCATTGGGTGTATGGCTCGATAAAGGGGTTTCGACCTACACGGTTACACACCACGAAAGTGTACAACTCGTTAACAGAACGAACCAGACGTCGTCGGGAAGTTGCCTTAAAATGAAAATGTGTCCAAGTGCCGTTGATGCCCTGCATCTATTCCGCATCGCAACGGTACGCATCAAGTGCTAAGTGTCCGCTGCAAACGCGTGTTTCCGCGTCTCTTTCGATGGAAGACTAATGCCGGTGTAGACAGGCAGAACGCAAGATGTCATGATGAACAAGCTTCTATGCAACATCACACCTTTTTTGTGTCTGACATTGCACCCAATGATAGCGCAAGGCGCCACTTGCATGAGAACAGCAATGATAGAAAAGCTGTATGGTCAAGGGCCTTTCTGTCGACATGGTAGCAACGCATACGTCAACATTCGTGTCTCGGGATATGTGATTGCCTCTTATTTTTGAATAATGACTGTGTGGCAGTGTACTTCTATGGAGCTGACAGTCAAATTGAGGTTGTGGTTCCGCGCTTACAGAGGAATTTGAACTTGTAGGCGCAACGTCCGCGTCTTCTGGTATCTTTTGTGTGAACTATAATATTCAAACTTTAGAATGTGTTAATAACATTGTGCCATGTCTGCCAAAATAATTGTGTTTCAGCCTCGGTTTCAAACTATTCCTAACGTTTCACGAGGTGCCGCTCTGCTGCTCGTTACTAAAGGACCCGTTATCAACTCGGCGCGCGCAATGAACCGCACGAAATCCGCAGCGATGGAAGTCAGCGCTACCCGCAAGGTTTGTACGGTTTGATGCCGCTTACGGCCTTCGCAACCGATCGAAAGAAACGAGGCACACAGAACGCCACGCGGGTGGCAAGCCGGCCGAAGATTCGCAAGAACATGTGGGGGCACACTGAGCTTCTTCGATTTACCAAGTCCCGGACGCGTCCCGGACCAGTCGCCACCGCACCGCGGACGTCTCGGCTCATAGGTAACTACGTCACATGGCGCGGTTATCACGTGATCCAAGAGTCCCGAGCCGCCCGAGGGCCCTTGGGCCGTCTGTGTACTCGTGTGTAAAATGCTGCGGCAGCGTCCGCTATGACGCCTGCTACGCCGTCTGCTCCGTCTATGGCTGCAACACCAGCCACAACACCTACTCAATCCCGAGCGCAACGACGGTTAGATTGTGTATGATATCTGTTTGCGTTGTGGCACAACTTACCAAGTAAACTACTGGAGCAGGCGCATGATGACGCGCGTGGGCGTTCCGTAGCAGAGCCATATATTGGCCTCGGGGCCCACCACTGGAAACGCCGGTGCCACTGTCGGCGTGACGTGCTTGGCAGGATCACGTGCTCTCAGCGGCCGCGTCGGCTGCTTGTGGAGCGCTGCCGCGTGCTTTGAAAACCAGTTTCAAATCCCACATGCGCTGCGGACTGTTCAAATACGGAAGTTTTCTCGCATTTTCTGCTCAATTGAAACCATTCTAATAGAGTGACTGCCTCCGAAGGCGACGAACAAGGGGCTCTACCACTCAGTGCCGCAGTGCCGGGCTTACGCAACGGAGCTCAGTGTCAGCCTGAACCGGTAACCGCGGGTCAAGAAACTGCGTGAAGCATGGGTTGTAAAGCTAAGAACCGGCAAGTAGCCATCAGCTACGAGTCTTGTTTGCAGCAAGCACTTCCGCGACGAAGACTTTCGTTACTGCGTCGGGCCTGCGATGTTCGGTAAGTAGCAGACAGCGCGCACTGAGACGACGGCTCACGCGCGCTTCCCGCCGGCAAATGATGCTTATCTGCCACAGGATGGACAAGGCGCTACCTTTTACCACGTGCGATACCATCTCAGAACCCTCCCGTGCGACCTCTTGATCGTCGGCCCCGTGTTCAGCGTCCCCACAAAATCGGCTGCAGATGCGCAAGTCATCGTTTGGAAACGTTGAATTAAAAAACTCACAGGGTCCCTTATGCACTCGCCAAAGATGACTGGTAGGCGAAAGCCATCTTCTTGTCATTCGATGTATTGATTTTCCCGCGCACCCCCTCCAAAAACGTTCTGCACCTAACACGATTTTGGACGGCCTCCGTGACCGATCACGGAGGCAATGCAAAGCGACCATGACGTTGGATACGTCATCATGTGACGTCACGTTATGTGACGTCATAATGACGCTACCTATTTTGGCGATCCGTGACGTCATGATGACGTCATATGATAACGCCATCACCGATCACGGAGGCAATGCAAAGGGACCATGTCGTGTGAATACGTCATCATGTGACATCACGTTGTCACGTCAGGGTGATGTCATCATGAAGTTACAAATTTAGGAGATATGTGACGTCATGGTGACGTCACATGGTGACCTCATCACGTGACAATTATTTTTTGCGTCAATCGTCTTGACGCCGCGAAGGTGAATCTTCCCGTTTGAAGAGGCATCTGGCTTTCGCCTTCATAAGCTACGCGACGTTTGCTGATGGACGTACATAACGAAAGAGTCTAATGCTGCGGCTGTGTGCTGCATTTATGTTGCGAATAATATTTTTTTCAGTCAAGCTTGCGTTCCCCTGAAGCAAGCACTATGTCCGAAATTTCTTTGTATCACTCTCAAACTGACTGTGGGCCTCTCCAACCCCATGTATTTTCTTGGAGCCTCATTTATTTCCGTGGGAAAGATGCCACCCTGTGTGCGTTAAACACGACACTGCTGCCAAAATTGCTGGGGTACTCGTCAAATATTTACTATCTTGTTTTGCGGCTGCTGGTTGCTGCAATGAACTTCTATTTTATTCACCGCTATTTCAAGTTCACGTGGGTCCTGGTTCACAGCCGACGTTTGCAGAACAAGTCCGGCGAACGTTACTGTATTTTCTTTCTTTTCCTTGACGTTGCATGCTACTACCACGCTCGGTCTCGTAGACTACTTCTCCTTCCAGCAGCAATCTCGAAGTGGTGAAGCTTTGGTCTATGAATTTGTTGATGACAGAGAGCGGCAAGTTCACTGGAATGCAAATGTAACGATAATTAAGGAGCATTAAAAAAAGGCATCGCATTTGCTCACGTTTTGTGTGAGCACCAAATGAAACGAATGCATTGAATAAAGAAACAGATGCAGCGGCATTTGCCCGCTGAGAAGGCCGATCAATACGCAGTGCGAGACAACTTCATCGCGGTGCCGAAACGCGCTCGTAGCAAAAGCGAAACCATCAGTACGAGCATACATGCAGACGCTCATACATGCAGAGGCACCGTCAGTCGTCGCGAACCCGTGCGATCGCTGCCTTGAGGCTTCTTTCTGTTATGCTCCCTTTGGTTATACAGGCAGTCTACTCTAACGAGATATTTCACATATTTTGCACTCAGCGAGTGACTACCTTTCACGCAAGAAGCCGGTTCAGGGGTCTCCAACGTGGTGACCGCGTGAAGCGGGTGCTCGGTTTTCTGCAGATAGCGACTGTAGACTGTCTTGTGCTTTCTATTCGTCGACAATTATTCTTTTGACAGAAAAGGACCATATTTCTTTTCGAAAGTACCTGCATAAATGTTCCGGAGGGTTTCCGCGAGGTGATTTTGTAGAGTACCGACAGCAATACCTATGGGGCGCGCGCCGGCGGCATCCTTCCTAGCACGCAATCGACGCCCATCCGATACAGGGCGACTCCGTAACTCCTCGCCACCAATACGACCAATACCCTTCGGTAGAGTTTGGCGATTGTTTCATCTCGCCGCTCTCCGAGCTCCGCCCCAGCGCCGCCCTCTTCTCGTGACGTAAACACTCTCTCCTCGCCGGCGGCGGCGGGCGGCAGTGGCGACAGCGCGGCGCCGAGTCCGGCGCTGCCGCCCTGCCGCGAAGGCAGGCCCGAGGCATGATGGCAGTTTGGCGTCCGGGCCATGAGGCGTCGCTACCGTCGAAACGATTGCAGCGAACCTGGTACGGGCGGGAAGTGAAGGCCTCAGTAAGCCTAATTAAAATAAAATAACGCGGCCACGGTAGTATACAGTAGTATATAAAAACGTGCTTCTGCATTAAACTATAACCAGCCACGAGTATTACAAGGCAAAGTTTTAAAGAAGTTTTGTAAACATGACTGTGCGTGGCTCCGCTAGGTACCGCCGCCATCACGCCTGCGCAGCGCACAAGCAGACGACGCGCAAGCACGAGAGCGCATAGAAACGCAAACTTTACCACCGCAGCGAGGAGCAGCGATGTCGCACCTTTATTGCGGCGTGAAGTGGTGCGATTCCTCGGGGAATGAAGGCGAACACTTCTTCAGAATCCCTGCTGACCACAGGTATTTATACGTTCACTATTATATATTTCCCAAGATGTTCGCAAAGTTTTGATTTGACTGTCGTTGACCGTTATGATTTGAAACTGCTGAATGAACAGCGAATTTTCTTGCTGCCATTCGTTGCTGCAGCTATCTGTTTGAGAAATGGTTACGATAATAAGTTAAAATTAGTGGGCGGGCTGCAGTTTGTGGCTCGACGCGGCGTCACCTCTCAAAAGCGGAGCTGTTCGCTAGTTATGGTTGCTCACGTTAGTATATATGTGCGTGCCTCAGTGCCTGACGTTACCTCTACTATCTCATGAAAGCTAACCAATTCGGATTACCGTGTCATGCAACCGTGTCTTCAGGGTGTTTTGTTACGTGTTACTTTAACTTATGCGTGCTAGTAACATTAACGGAGTGGGATAGTTGTTGTGCTCGCTGCAGCTGTTTTTTTAAGCGCTTTAATGCGTGCGTATACATCACGTCCGTGTAGTTTATGGGTGGTGCTCGCAGCCGACGAAAGTATCGCTCGCAAAGTTATTGCGGAGGCCCCAGTAGCGAACTCGGGACACTGCCCTCAGATTCGAATGTGTGCTGCGGTGTTGCACAAGTGAAAACCACCGCGTTCCTCATCTGTGTGTCTGTTTACACACCGACCGCCTGCTCGGATTTTTGTCGCCGTAAATTGTCCTCATTCCTTCCCTTCGGCGTACCTTGCCGCGCTGCTCGACGGGGGACCTTGAACCAAGCGTGATACCCACCTGCCCCTTTTCGCTCTCGGGAAGCTCCCGGAAACAGTTTCGCTTATCTCTTCATTACTCCCTCGTGATGCTTCCAACGGGCGAAGGCATGGCCAAGCTCGGTTTTGGATGTTCATGAAACAGGCCGCGCTTATCGCGCGGGGCCACTTTTTTTTTCCTCTCTAATCTGGACCCATCCCCACCGCCACCCTTTCACTTTTCTGTATTTTTTTTTCAATGCGCTGTTTGCGCTTAGCGTTTACACACCATAATTCCTTATAAGCTTACAATATCGTTTCGACTCGCAAAAGCAGTGGAAAAACAAGAACTCGATCGAGTTGTGTTTCATATATCAAGTTTTAATTCAGAGAATATTGTCGGGATATATGTAATTATCTGTAATTATAATTTAGTGGAGATTAAAAACAAGCACATTTATTAAGCTTAGTGCCATGCCTTTAAAAGCTTGCAAGTGTATTTACTCTACCAGCTGTTTTTTCACCGTAGGGTGACTAAGTTCGAGTACTTTAATTGCAGACAACCAGTTTACTGCAAGCGAGTTGCCGTCCCTGCTGCTGAGACTGCCCCCCTAGTGTGGAAGGTAGGTGTACCGAACAAGGATCTGTTTCACCTTTCTGCTTGGAATGAAAGGGTACAGAATATTTGGTTGGTGGTGCCACTGTAATACTGCACGAATAGCTTGCAAAAAATAAAAACAAAGAGCGGTACTATTTTGTATTCTACACCTGCACACTCGAGCAGATTGTTCTCTGAAATTAGAACAGTAGGTAGAAATGCCACAGCTGTTTTTCAATTACCAGTGCTATGAGAACAATTGCTGTACGTAAACCTTAAATGCAGGAAATGTACTCTAGGGGAAAAAAATGTTGTTAGCTTGCACTCATAGAGTAGCATTTTGCATGCTTTCCAGTAAGAATGTCTGAGTGCACTGTTTACATGGTATGGATGAACTGATAGCATGCTGCACAAACGCAAAATGAAGAAACAGGGAGATAGAGCAGCGAAAATGGCTTTTGGCATCTCACAGTATAAATAGTTTGTACTCTGTCCTGTTTCCGTCCTTACTCCTCTAGTGTTTGTGGAGCTCGGTATGAGTTCACAACAAACCAACCTCCCTGCAAGAAAACTTTGTTGCGTGGTATAGATATCTTTTCTTTTTCTACATCAATGCATAGACTCAGTGCTTTCTTTGTTGAGCTCATTCCATAGAGATGAAAACACTGAGTAGTTTTCCTCAGGCACATGTGAAAATTGCTCCATAAGTCTGTTGCTCAGTATTCACACGTGCAATGCAAAGTGAGGGTAATAAAATACCTGCTTGCCAGCCTTTTATAGCATATTTATTTCTTTTTCAACAGCCGCTTCGCCAAGCACACCCACAAGAAGGCCCACACCACCGTCACAGGTTTCACCAAGTGATGGTAAGTGCAAAAAGTGAGAGAGAGAATTATTGCAAAGTACACATCCTGCATCTGCATAAGGAAGTATGGACCAGTAGTCTTGATGTTTTCCTAGTAGATATGGACACCTAAGCCTGTGTAATATTGTCACAACCTATAATGTTGACAAAACCATACATATAGTTCAGGGCCTGCAACCCGTGATTTAGTTCACGCAATTATTTATATTTCAAATATAAGGTGGGTGCAGTTGGACCTACATGGTTCACACTGAAAATTGTGCTGTCCGATTTGTTGTGATGAGAGTAGCTCTGCGAGATAGGCCAGCATAATATGATGCACAATCAAGGTGTGCATTCATGTAAATGTGGCTTATGCAGCCCAGATAGCTATTTATGAGATGAATAATTCAAAATCCTCCACTTTGTAAATGTCATTGCCTCTGTTCAGCATTTCATGAAATGTTCATTTTTGCAATGCTTTGTGATATTTCCTTAATCATGGATGATTCTTTGAAGATAAAATGCTTGGAATGTATAAATCAATTATGATTCCTGTCTCAGTCGCAGAATACACATTGCTTCCAATGAAAAATGGCATGGCAGCACATAGTGGTCCGTATATTAGTAGCCCTGTGATTGCGCCCTGATAGCTTAATCGTGATTTTTTTTTCTCTACAAGACTGATGAAAGCCTATACCTTCGCATTCTTCCATGTCTTTTTTTTTTCAGCTGAGCCTGGTCCGAGCGGCCTCCAATTTTCCAAGGAGGGCAGCAGCGCGGAGCAGATGCAAGAAACGCCAAAAAAGTGGGCGAAGAAAACGCAGCTCTGTGCACACCCTTCGCACCAAAAAGAAGCTGCTAACACTTCACTCACGAAGTGAAAGGTACCGCAAGGCAGTCGGTCAGATGAAAAAAAGGGACGAGGCGAGGCGAGTAACGCAGCAGGAGGTTTTAAACAAGCTTGAACCGGATTTGTCAAAGGACCTTTTTTGAACTGCTTAAAGCACGAATCAGGCTTGGTACATTCCCAAAATAAAAAAAAAACATTGGTCCAAATGGATGAAACAATTCACTCTCAATTCACGCTTCCTCAGAGAAATGCTTCACTTGCCACATGTGCGGACACTCAGGTGCTGGCTGGCAGACATCCCAATGACACCTGGTATCATTCCAGGTGCCATGGATGCAATAGAATCAATCATTAAAGCTTGGCCTCTGCAAGACAAAGCATGCTGTCTTTTATTCGATTAAATAGCCTTGAAAAGACATTTGATGTACGATCAATCAAAAGATATAGTGATTGGCTACACATATGATGGAAACACAAGGACTTCTCGTGTGGCAAATGCAGCCATTCTAATGGCTGTGTCTGGCATATCGAGAATTTGGATGCAGCCAGTAGCCTTTGCAGTGTCCCGCAATGCAACGTCAGCTCTTGCAATGCACAAGCTGCTATTAGATGTAATTATGCAGCTTGAAAAAAAAGGTCTTTTGGTAAAAGTGGTCATCTATGATCAAGGGTCAAACAATGTCAGCCTGTCAAGAATGCTGATCCATTCTCTTCATGAACCATGTTTTACTGTCAACAACTGCAAACTATACTTCATGTTTGACATCCCACACCTGATAAAATGCACGCGGAATAATTTGAGAAAACACAAGCTCACGATTGGCTCCGAGGTTGTTGACTGGGCGTACATTGAAACCTTTTACAAAAATACTCGCAAATCACGCCTCTAACACACCAACTGAACATCTAAAAAAGAAAGATTGCCAAGGAAGCTCAAAGAGCAACATATCTACAAGATGCCCTTTGCTGACACACGGCCGCTGGATAAAAAGTGCGCTTTTTCATCCAGCGGCCGTGGCTGACATAAGAGTGAAGTATGCCACACAAGTATTCAGTGAATCTGTCTCTGTGGCACTCCTCACTCTCATTGCCATTCAAGAGCTTCCTCTTGATGCTAAATTTACAGCTCTGTTCACAGAAAGAATGGATAAGATTTTTGACAGCCAGAACAGTTCGACCCTAAAAAATCAGGACGATAAGTTGCGGTATGCAATGATTGATGGGTCGGAACACCGTGCTTCCCTTGAGTCATGCATCAGTTGGATTGCCCAATGGCACTTTGGTAGTCCTCGGGACAAGCAGCCGCGCACTGTTAAAGGTTGGCAGATTACAATCAAAGCCTTGTTGTTGCTGTGGACTGATTTAAAAGAGGACTTTGATTTCACTCATCTTTTCACACGTTGATTGCAGCAAGATCCCCTAGAAAACTTTTTTGGAATCATTTGTCAAAAACATGGCTGCAATGAGACACCAAATGTGTACCAATTCGTGGCGGCTCTAAAACATATTTGGATTGGCAAGCTCTTCAAGCTTTCTCAAGGAAACTGTGAGGTGACAACAATTGCTTTCCTCAACAACTTGGAGAGTGCATCTGCATTGTTGTCAACTAGCAGCACACCAACCACAAGCCACAGCACGCAGCAGGCCTCTGATTCATCTGATCTGCAGGCATCTTCACAAGATGCGACCGACATGGTGTATGAAAATGTTGTGTACCATGTCGCTGGTACTCTTGTGAACAGCTTTCTTGAACTGAGGACTAGTGAGTGCATATGTGAGAGAACACTCCTTGAAGTGGATGGTGGCTCTCTCCATGGACGACACCAATTCTTTGCACTACTCAAGGAAAGTGGTGTACCCGAGAAACTCCTCGGTTCCATTGCAGTAACCTCTGAATCATGTCTGAATTACATAAAGGAATTAGATTCGGCCTTCAGACATGAAATCAACTATTGTGCACATTTTTCCAATGTGTGCAAAAATCTGGTGGAAAGGATGCCAATCCGGCAAGCTATTTTCTGTTCAGTTGGCTGCACTGAGAAATTTCTTAAAATATTCTGCCGCACAAGGCTACATTGGCACATTACATTTGTAAACAAAAACACACAAGAAACAAAGTCAAGGCACAGTGCTGCTGCCAGCAAAAACGTAAAGTAGCAGGCTAAATTTATCCTGTGCCTTTCTAGAACATGATTATGTAAATTGGATTTCTAGTGCAGCCTTCTGCACCCATTTCCTATCCATTTTTTAGATGTGTTGCACTATTTCTTTTTTTATGTGTATATGTACGTATTTTTATGTATATATGTATATTTTATGTAGGTATATATTTATATATGTGTATAATTCTGCTGTGGTTGTATGTAATGCATTGACTACTTTTGCTCCTGCTGCGTTACTTTTGTATTATACAAGTTTAACCGACTAACTTTTTTTTTGAAGCCTTGTGTGCCCCTATCAGCATGAGTATTACAACCAGAGGTTCTGGATTGCTTTAGTATTGGGAAATGCCAACACTTCCCAAAATGCACTGGAAAACCCTGCTCGTTCTGCTTTCTTTCTGTTTGCTTGACATGGTTTGGAAGGCAATCAAACATCCAGCCTCCCAAAAAATGCCAAAATTTATATAATACTGACGACTCGTTTTACACTGAAGCAGTCTTTACAAACAGTAACAGTGTGATTAATTCACAATGAACGTTGCAAAAATAGGTTGATTAATAAAAAATGTGGAGGTTTTATGTCCAAAAACCATGATACGAATATGAGGCATGCAGTAGTGGAGCACTTCAGATATTTTGAGCACCTGGCGTTTTTTTAACGTGCACCTAAATCTAGGCAGATGGGCCTCAAGCATATTGCATCCATTGATATGCAGCCGGGATTCAATCCCACTATGTTCGGGCCAGCAGTTGAGCACCGTAACCACTAGACCACTGCGACGGGCTACGAAGGTTGAAGCATGCATGAATTCAGGTGCTCACCAAGTCCAAAAGATTTTCAGCACCCAGGGGCTCTGTCACTTTTCAATTACAAACCTCTGGTCATGACTGTTGTGCCAATGCAAAGAACTGATGGTGTCAGCTATTCACAGGCATAAAAGATACATTGATGAAGTGCTCAGCTCTGTGAGGATTCCAGAGGGGTTTGTGCAGAAGCTGCGACTCGGTTGACATGCATGTTAGTTTGAAATAGAAGCATGCATCCATACTCACTCAAACTATTCACAACGTACTGTTTGTGTAGAGCAACTGTGTTTCTTGTTTAACTAAACTCTGCAAACTCCAACATTCCACTTCCTGAACCAACGAATGACAAGTGATGCAGTTCTAGTTAGTGACACATTATGATGAAACTGTACAGCGTTCCCCATCTGCAATTTAAGTACTGCTCAGAAAATCTTCTGACATTGTGATGGATCGAACATGATACCTGGTAGAAAAATAATAGGGAAGCTGCGTTCAACTTTGCACTTTACTCTACTTATTTCTTTGATAAGGTGCTTATCTTCGTGTATATTTCATGTTACCTTGAGTATTTCGCACAACTTCAAACTTGACTAATGACCTGTGATCATTCCTGTTGTGCACCAGTCACAACCACAATGTTTCCACAAATTTCAGAGGTCACCTCTGCAACTGAGTCTAGACCACTCTTTGTTGCGTTCTTCTCCCTTTATTACTTGAAAATTAAAGCATGCCGTGTCCTGTTCACATCACGTGAGCTTGCCTACAACACATTTACCTGGAGGAAAACATGATCAGGGATAGCTGAGCCAAATGGTAGATTTGTCTCACTGCTTTTACAAAATAATATGCTGTAGCACTGCAGCATATTATGACATTGATCAATTTATGCTCCATGGGTTCGTCTACATGAGCCAAAGGCTATGACTGTTAGGTGCACTTTCTGTGTACATATATGCAAAAGTATGTGTGTGTGTGTATGTGCAAAAGGCAATGACACAATGCAGGGCAATAAAAAAAAATACAGGAAAGGGTGTTTTTCCTATACCCCTTGTTTTCTTCGGCTTGCGTTGCGTCATTATCTTTTGCATAGTATGAACCAACCATTCGAACATTTTGTTTTGTTATGATATATTTCAATGCGCGGGATTGTTTCGCTTCATGCTGTTAGTCATAATCTGTACAACTCGTATGTGTACACTTATTTACGCTGATGTAGCACTTCTTTATATGCTTACCTTGCTTATGTGATTGTATTATGCTGTATTATGCGTTTTCGTATCCTATTTATATTGTACGCGTGCTCGATGTACGCATTCCTGTATTCAGGTTTTACCACAGCAGTATTTCGAATCTTTTTCGTTTTCTTTTGTTATTGTTACCGATATTATAGCCCAAATATTGCCTAAACGTGCAGCAATTTGCGTTTCCTTCAATAAAATGCCATGTGAAGAAAGTTATATGCGCTTTTTGCTTCTCGAGCGAGCGCCGAAAGCGGCTGCTATGCAGCTGCGACGGCACCGCTCGCCACCATTCGCCATGCTACCACAGAGGCTACAACAAAGCAGAAAAACAACTACACACATTACGTACGTACATTGGCAATAAAGAGAGAAGACAATGCAGTAGCAATTAGTGCGCAAACGCTCGAACCGACGTCGCGGCCGCGGGGCCGGCGGCACCATGAGCGAGGAAGCCACCGCAAACGGGCGCGGCCATATTGGATTTTTTCCTTTCGGATTGGCTCGCCTCCAGCAGAAATCCAAAATCCAGTCAATTACCGCCCATCCCAGGAACCGCCACCGTCGCCGGAAGCGGAAAAAACGTCCCCATTGGCCCTATGGGCATGTCACTCCACTGGCAGCGTCGCGGCAGCGTCTTGATTGAAAAAACCGACCGCTCGCGCTGCACAACCGTTCACTGACCACCCCGTATAATAGGCACTGGATTTTGACCTCTAAGGTAGTGCGTGTGTGCGATTTCTCCTGTGCGTGATTAAACAATGAAAATTCACAGCGTACATGTAAAATTAAAGTGAGCTGCAAGTCGTCATAACTGTCATCGAACCTTTAGTATAAACGCGCCCGATCTCACGTCGGTGATGATGTACTGGGCAGAATTCACGGAAGATTCACGGTTTACCGATGAACCTCCGCAGCTTCGCCCACTCATCATCATTCACTCCGTGGATATGCTGTGATTTTTTTTCGTCGCTACCGATGCTTTCGAACGCTAAAAAAAGCTACAGGCCCGTATTCACAAACGCTCCTCGACTCGACCCTCCACCTCGACTCCGTGGAGTTGAGGAAAATGCTTCTCCTCAACTCGAGGGGCGAGGGACATTCAAGGATGTCCCTCAACGTTTTCTCTGACAAGGAGCCCTTCACGAAGGCGTCCTCCAGCTGACCGCACTTTAGGGACGCACGGAGAAGAGAATATGCAAATTATGCTGTCTAAAGCATGCCTTGAGCCTTAAAACAAGAATGTTTTTTTTTTATTTTCCATTCTAAACAATTCTTGTACGTTTTTTGGTGTCGGTGGTACGGTGGAGGAGATGTTATCGTGTGTTGTGGCGACTGACCTCCTGACGTTGTTGTGTCTGACAACATAACAACCTAGCATGCGATCGAGCGGTAGCAGGTTACGATATTAGTCATATTACCTCTGTACACGCATCGAAGATCCCAACACGTGTACGTGCCACCTGCATATTATTCTGTAGGCAGTAATTGTAATTGTAATTGTAATCAGTAATTGCTCGCCCGAGACGACCATTCGGAAAGGGGACACAAGCAGTGTGCTCTTATTTTAGATCTCGCACAGAAATATTCCGCTGTCAGGTGGCAAACAAGTATAAAATGGTGTAAAACAGAAGACCACAACAACTGAATCTTACCTTGACCTGCGCAACTTATATTTCAGGGCATAGATTCCATCGCACTGAAAATGTGATAAAACGATTGCTTCGCAGATGAACGAAATGTAGCAGACGACCGCATTTCTCTGCGAGCGCCGTCTGTTTGTAAATGAGTCGTTCGCACCTGTAGTTCATTTTGGTTAGTTTTAACAGCAACAAAAGAGACAAGCCTTAATTTACTCTACGTAGTTATTATAATACAAAAGTTTATTTTAACCAGCCACTTCCTTGCGTGTTCGATGCTGTGCAAGGGCCCTTGTGTATGGCAGACGACACAACAGTCGGTTCGTTGGTGCGCACTGCGCGCGCGGTTGTCCGTGTTGTCCGCGCACTGCACACGTGGTTGTCCGCGGTTGTCCGTGCTCAACTTGAGCGGGAGAGATGTCAGGAGACTTGCTACGGTGCTCTTCGTAAAGCGAAACCTTGAGAGAAACTCCGTGTCACTGTACTCTTCTAAAGGGTTCAAGCGATCCCTTAACCAGTGCCTATAGGCACACAATTCGTGGCATCTGACTCGCTTGCAAGTTCGTCGGAAACATTATGAACCTGAAAAGCAAATTCCAAAAAGCAGTCAAGTGACGGTACGTCTGCCATGTTTGCCTGCAAACTGTTCTGAGGAGCGCTCAAGGGAGCTTGTGACCTACCTCGAGATTCTCGGGGAGCACACTGAGAATTCTCTCCATTCGAGGAGCGTTTCGAGTCGAGAGTGATTTCTGCAACGCGAGACAGTCCTCAAGGATCCCTTGAAGTCGAGTTTCGAGTCGAGGAGCATTTGTGAATACGGGCCACAGTGTGCTGGCTTTACTCGGTCAAAGCGCGTTGCTGTTTTTTTTTTTCGCTTTTTTTCCGGCTGCGCTGTTGCTGCCCAACGCTAAGAGCGTTGGTTCCTGCCGTGGGCTCGCTCTACTCGCCGATCGTTGGAACGCAGACGCTATGGTAAGCCATCATAGCTACGGGGCACCGAGCAGACGGTGCGGCACGGATGAATACATCGTGAGGACTGCTCGCTCTTCCTATTGGCTAAGCAGCCCCGTAGCTTCCACAGTGCTGAAACGAGCTTGTGAGATGGAGTATACTTGCAAAAAGAGATGGCTATAAAATCCAAGCAAAGAGAACACACCTACCGATGCTGATGTAACCGATTTGACATGAGCTCCACTCGAATGTACCTTCTCCTCAGCAGCGACTGTTGCTCAAGCTTCATTTTCAAGTAATCGCGGTATATGTACGTTGAAGGTAAATGTATTTCGGACTATTGCGAATAAGCAGGCATTTTTTTCGTATGAAACACAAAACCTTATGTAAAATACATGCGAATGACCAGAGTAGAGGTAGTAATATAAGGGTTTTGCTGCCACAAACCATGATATGATTATGAAGCTCGTCGTTGTGGGGGAGCTTCGGAAATTTCGACCACCCGTTGTTCTTTTGCGTGCATTGTCATTGCACAATACACGCGCCTCTTTATGTAGCATTTCGACTCCATCGGAATATACCCACCACGGCTCGGCATCGAACCCACGACGTTCTGGTCTGCAGCCGAGCACCGCAACCAGTCTACCACCGAGGCGGCGTTGACTATGACTGCAAAACTCTGGCTTGGGTCAGTTGGTTCATCGCTGAAAACATTGACGAGCAGCGGAAAGAAAAAGGGCAGCGAATGCACAATAGCATAGGACGGGTGCACATGCAATATGTGAAATCGACTGGTCTGCAACGACTAGTCTATAAACGCCAAAAGCATGCGTCAGTGGCGTGTGACCACTGATGAGTCTAGAGAGTTGGGTCGCGGAATGCAAAGGTTGGCTTTAGCTGAAGAATATTGCAGCCTCTAATCGAGACTTAATTGCTCGCAGTGAGTAGTTTCTGAGAACCTCAGCTATCCGCTGGCACTGTAGCGCTCATCGTGCACCCGCTAATCTATTATTAAGAAAACAGCGGGACAGAAAAAAAAATGAAAGAACTTTTCCCGAAACGAACAAAAACGCCAAAGCCTTGTATCATAAAGGACAAATTATTTCTTTTTGTTTTTTTTTCTGTTTATCTTTTGTCTTTGTGCATACGTGCGTGTATACATGTATTCTGCGCTTTTAAATAAAACTCCAGATGTGGGTCGGCGCATGTGATCGCGGTGTGTAAAGTCTTTTTTTTCTGTCGTTCAGTGTTCCTAATATTGCATCCGTACCAAGTCGCCTAACGGTCAGTCGTGCTTAACTATTCCTCCCCTGGTTCCCTGTAAAAAGGACACGAAGAAACATTGTTATAAATCTCGAAAGCACAGCGCCTTCCACTAAAAATGTGTACTTTAGACGTTTTCATTTTTACCTGCCGTAATGCTGAGGAGTCGTTCACTCACTTTTGAAGTTTCCGACGTTTCCGACACATCTTAGGACTGCCTGTTACCCGCCCCATAATTTAGTAGATAAGGTGCTTCACTGCTGACCTGCAGGTCACAAAACTGAATAGTAGCAGCGGTGGGCGCATTTCGATGAAGCCAAAATGCTAGAGGCCCGTGTGCTCAGATTCAGGTGCACGTTCATGGAACCGAAGTGGTCGAAGAAGCGGCCTGGTGCGCCCGAAGGAGTTTGCCAATGAACTCATCGGCGTTGCAGAAAATACGCGATGAGTTTTAAGGAGTTTGTTCATACGACACAATATCCTAAGCTTCTTCTAAATTACTTCATTGGGATGCGTACGATTCGCGTTATGAATATATCATGGCGTTTAGGCGGCGTATGGGCTGCTTTCATAAGAACCCTCCGAACAGTATGTTTTATCGCTCTACTCGCGTCGCTCGAAACCTGTGTTCGCATTGACACCGCCAAATGTTAGTTTGACACTTAATTAGGCAGAAATAAAATGTGGCAGCTAGAGCTTTGCGCATGCAATTGCCTTGAATTTTCGCCACCGCGCAAGTGTTATGCGCGAACCACTATTTGCGTTAGCGCTCCAGTCTCTATTTTCGACAATAGCTTTCCTACCGAAGCCACCGCCACAGCGCTTTTGCATTCATCTCGTAAAGGCTCGGGTGCGATTCACTTGCGTTTCATGTATACGGAGGACAAACTCTATTTGAAAGCACCTAATTCGCTTACGCAAACTGCACGCTCCCAAATAACCTAAGGCTTGTGTCTTCGCGACTCCAATCCGCGGCTCCACTCCACGGCTCCACACCGCGGCTCCACTGCAGCGCTCCCGTATGGCGTGGCCGCCATCGTGAGCATTCACGAAGAAGTCACTGACACAAACTTTTCCTTATGAGTGAACGGTGCGATCGACACGCAGTTTTTCATTTTCGATGGAGGCGAAAGTGTTCGAGGCCCATGTACCTAGATTTAGGTGCACGGTAAAGAGCCTCAGTTGGTGGAAATTTCCGGTACCCTCCACTATGGCGTCTCTCATAATCATATCGTGGTTTTGTGACGTTAAACCCCGGATAAAAATAATATATACACGCAGTTTTCCAAGAAGAACGGTGCGATCACACGCAGTAAGGCGGCCGGTGAAGTGGGATGCGGCCTACCTGAAGGTACGTATCACCGTGTTCTTTTATGTGCCAACGCCGCCGCACCTGCAATGAAGCCGCTTCCTGTGGATGACACATCGGTATCCCGTGATCGCAACGGGCCCATCACTCCAGGTATCAGACAGTGCTAACACGCCAACTTCTGTGAGCAGAGCGTCTTTTTCCAGGTCGTGCGCGTGCACATACTAAATTAGAGGGGCGAGCGTGAGGTGGACAAAAGCATTTGCTGTGAAAGTGCTGCATTAGCCTGCCTGACGCATACGTGGAGGCTATTTTGAATAAGGGTTACAGTTGTCAAGACTACCCAGTCGAAGGTCTTGTGACTGTCGCGTTAAGTTCACCACAGGGTTGTGGTTCTCTCACGGAATAAAGGTGGTAGCCCAGTCCAAGACAATGTCTAGAGGGCTGTTTGTGGCCGGTTCAAGCTGATAGAATGTGTCGATAGAGCCAGCGACATGCCGGAACGTGAATTCACCCTTCGCGTTGATGAGGTATATGCGGTCGAGGATGGTAGCCCTGCAGAGTGCTACGTATATCAAATTCAGTGGATGGCGGATGGGAGTATGTGGCCATTTGTGACATCTATAGTTCTGGCGTTTGCTTGCGCAAGGGCAAACTCTGCCACCTTACACGAGATATTTTTCTGGCGGTGGTTCGCAGTCCCACGGGCACTCCATTCAATTCTATTGAAGGTGTGCGGTAGTGATGTGCTTCGTCCTGGCTGGACGACAATGGCTACCGTGGACGTTGGAAACTCATGCCACAGCCGCACGAGGTTGCCGTGTTCTTCAGCTCGATGTAACACAAGGTGCGCATGTTTCCATTAACGAGGCTGTCGCTTCCGTAAATGTTGACTGTGATCACATAAGGCTTGCCGAGGCTCAGGCAAATTGAGACCGGCCGGCTAACCATGTCATTTGCGAGCATGATGGCCACCTTGGTCAGGGCATCCCTGTGTACCTGCTCTTTCATACAGCCAGTTATGCATCGCATGCGGGATGAAATAACACGTCCGCAGCATCGAGGCACCGTGCGTTATAGCGGTCGACGTCCGCATTGGTGTAGTACAGCCACATGCCGTCCGGGAACATAGCGGCGGCTTCTTCGCGTGTCACAAAGCGACTCGCAGTAAATATGACGTCATCGTCTGTCAGCATGAGGCCACTCCCAGCCTCATATGAATTGAACACAAGTTATGCAGACGACCAGGAGAGCAACCAGACGTAGATAGATAGATAGATAGATAGATAGATAGATAGATAGATAGATAGATAGATAGATAGATAGATAGATAGATAGATAGATAGATAGATAGAACCGGTTAATGTGTCTGAGGTTCGCTAAGAAATGCTTCGCATTAAAAAACGTCACGCTAGATCCACGAAGTGAATGATGATTGAGGAGCTGGCTCAGAGATAACCAGGTAAACCGCGAAAGCTCTGTATATTTTCTGTACTATTATACAAAGACGTGACACGTTGTTATAGTAGCGATTGTGGTCAGGTTGTTGTCGAACCACAAGCGGTTGCAGACCTTGCAGCTGCGGCCGAACGTGTGGTCGAGGAAACGCCTGGTCGGCGCCACCAACTTCAGGTCCCGACCGCTTTCGGCGCTTCGCCGCTGCGTCCCGCGCCCGTACCTCTTCGAGTTTCTCTTTCCTCCGCGTCTGCGCTGCTTGGGCTTCGCGGGCTTGTATCTCGGGGTGCGCACGACGCTGATGTCTCTCTGCGGCCTCGCAAGCTCTCACTGTAGGGTCTTGGCGGCGAGCCCGCATTACTGCTGCATTGCGAGCCCTCCGCTCCGCCGCCTTGTATTCTTCGTTCATGTTATTGGTATCGAAGCGCACTGACTGATGACTGCCGAAAGAGAGAGGAAGCGCGCAGTTGTGGCCCTCTAGCGATCTCCTATCAAACTAGAGCCAGCGCCTGAGTGGAGCGATCGCTGCATGCTACAGTTGGCTATGTTACGTGTGGTTTTTGCCATCGTTAATATCATCATCAATGCGCTCGAAGAACATGTGCAAGAAGACTTCTCTTTCGTGCGAGCTGCGCCTGTAGCGGTCGCCTCTGGGACTAGGGTTACGGCGCGGGATTTCGCCCCAGGTTAAGAACCTGGCGAGCCAGCTCCTAAAAGGTGCTTTTCTGGCGATTGGTGCACTTCGAAATCCTGTGCTTAGTACAGCTCCAATACTGAGAAACCCAAAAGTAGTGCGTAACATGGGCCGCTAGCAAATTGCGGTCCTATAGTTTCCACTGCTGCGTTTACCACCCTGTCAGTGACATCAATGTTGGAGGTAAGCATGTAGGTGTTCTCCGCTAGGAGTTGAATTTTTTTAGTGAGATTCGCAGACTCGGTGTGCGGCATGCGCGCTACTTTTTACTACGCTTTAAGGACTTCCTCTTCGTTACAACAGTTGAGATACGTGCCTTTTGGCGAGTTCCCTTAGGTGATTTCTACGTTCAGATATAGCACCGGAGAAACGCCAGTAGGAGGAGCAATCTCTCACATGGCGTAGCGGTAGACCCCTCTATTGCGCGGCTCAAAAATCTGCTGCTTGTTTCCGCAGAGTTTTTAGCAATATTAAGCTATTATTTCAATTACGTTTTGGGTAATTCTATTGATTATATTGTTTTAGACCTCGCTCGTTTTCAAATGCGAAGCATTTCTTAGCGATCTTCTGCGACTTCGAGCGTATCTATCTATCTATCTATCTATCTATCTATCTATCTATCTATCTATCTATCTATCTATCTATCTATCTATCTATCTATCTATCTATCTATCTATCTATCTATCTATCTATCTATCTAGCCACCTACGACTTTGTGCTCTCCTGACCGTTTCGTTAGTGGGACGTGTACCAAAATTGGTATGGTACAACATGACTGTATCAGGAACATAAATTATAGGTCGCAACATGAATATCATGACATGCGTGTCATGAACGGCATGATTTATATACCACGGCTTTGGTGCTCTTTCGGCCGTTTCGTTAAATTGATATACACCAAAATTGGTACGACTGACAAGATTGTCTGACAAACATGAGTGACAGGTCATATCATGCAAATCATGAAACGCATCTTATGTACAGCATCATTTACATGACACGGTCTCGGGGTGCTCACCCCCGTATAATTATGTCAATAAATACCGCAATTGCTGCGACGAAGCATTTCTGTATAGCGAACATACGACAGGTGGAAACATGAAATCATGACATGCGTGTCATATACGCTATGACATACATGCCCCGGTCATGGTGCGCTTGCGGCCGTTTTGCTATCGCTTCGCTTTACGGTTTTGTTGAGTCCCGGGCAGTGGAGCTACAAATAACTACACTCACTGTCAAATTTCTTCTACTTTGCATTTTGCGTTACTTTCTGAAGCAAAATGTAGCAACTGAAGCTAGTTTTAGAAAAAAGAGAAAACCCAATACAGCTATAACAGATAACACTAAGAATCCACTATCTACAGCTGCGATTCGAACCCGGGTCTTTTGAGTGGAAAACGGGCATTCTACCCCTGCGCCACTTCGGCGGGGCGGCGCGCCACTCAAACGACGACACTTTGCAGACTACCTATCGCAGCGCTACGAGCAGATTGACCCTCTTTGTGCTTTACTTTTCGAAGGTCGTTCCGGTCACTCCCCTGTTCTAGTACACTCTAGCGAAAGTAAATGCCCTGTGTGCTAGCCAGCCGCACTACTTTGCTCATTTGAATGCCCTAGCAAGCCGCAAGGAGTGGCTTACTGTGGTCTAGATGGCAATATCATACTTATGCAGCAGGAAAAACACGGGACGAAGCAGAGACACACGCTGGACAAATGCTTGGCCTGTCACCTGTGTGTATGGCTGCTTCGTCCCCGTGTTGTTCTCGTTTTTTTTCGCGCTTCATAAGCAGGAACTGATTCCAACTAAATCAGTTAGCTGTGCTCGCAATTTTACCCTTCAGTGAGAATACCGGTGTCAAGCATTTACAAATTCACTGATAAGCAGTATGGTACTTCGGGGCTGCTGTCAGAAGGCGAATCAATGCTTGAGGCTCGTCGTGTACTTGAATTCAGATACACGAGCTTCAAGCTTAATTTCGGCCCCATTGACGTGTTCGAAACTTCGGAAACTCTCCACTACGGCGTTCCTCATAATCATATCGCGGTTTCGGGACGTGAAGCCCCGACAATTGTAGAAGGTGAATCAATGTTTGAAGCTGCGCATGTTTTCAGTTGTAGCGCAACATAAAAAAGAAGTCACACTGAATGTGCGCATTCTACAGACATGAGCAAGAAACCCCATGAGCTGGAAATAATATAAAAGAATGTCAGGTGACAGCGGTATCACGCGCTTGCAAAGAAGGCTAACGGTAAAAGCTCACCTTAAGCTCAGACTGTGGCACGGAGCCGTATAAAGTACCTTGTCGCTGATAACTTTGACTGCACTTTCCCAGACTGTGTAGTCACAAGGTGTCCACACACATGAAGTTAGAGCGAAACAACTCTTTTAAAGAGGCAAATGTTGAAAATTGCGCCTAAAAGCAATGCGTTGAACCATCCGCTTCCCTTCGGCGGAGAAACGTGAGATCACGTGATCTAACCCTGCACGTCACAACGATTGCAGCGCCCGCATCTCCAGTGGTGGGCCTCGCGCCCAATAGGGAAACCTATGCCTGATAGGCACAGCCACACGTTGGGGACGACAGTATTGGTATAAACGTCATTTGCATGCACTCATGGCCGCCTACCGCTGTTGAGTCGGGGGAGCCCTGCTGCAGTAACAGTAAGTCTTGTCCTGCAGCCTGCTCACCTTGTGTGCTTTCTCAGAGCCTCAATTGAGAGCCCTATTTGTGACGCCCATAATTCGCACATGAACGTGCGGATACCTGGTGGATATCAAAAATAGTGAAATAGCGTTTTTGTCAGTTGCACTCATTTTAGGAGTGCTTTACATTAAGAGCTAGGCTTTTGTTCAACTGTCACCGCACCAACGGCGATGCTGTTGATGCAGCGACAGCGGCCGATCATTTGTTCGTTTCTAAATGTACTCAGAAGATAGACTGCTTCAGCCCAGACGGCGTTCTTCCTTGAGCGATGTTTCGTACACTTGGCAACTACAGTTCTTACATGTGTCACAACCGTTCCATCACATGAGCGACGTTAACGGTGCGACTGTGAATCAGCGTGAAAGAATTATGCGCACCTCAATTGCAATGTACTAGAATATTGTAGTGCGCTCTGCGCATGAAGCTGAAGAGTAGGTGGAGTGCACATACGGGCCATCTCGCGACCGCTGTGTGCTGACAACTGTGCACATATTGTTCATTAGATGGGGTGGTAGGCATGAATCTATCGCAGGTATCAGCGCAAAGACGAGCCGGGGCACACAGAAAAGAGTGAAAAGGACCAGCACTAACAGTGAAATAAGCACATCTTCAAGCATGTATCAGGCATGCGTCGGTGGCTTTTGCGCAAATGTTGCTTCTTGGAATTCGCAATGCCCACGAACTATAGGTGGCGCGCCGTGCTTTTCAATATGGCGCCAGGAGGAGGGTCAGCCCGTTTGTTAGCATAGGAACAGATATTACGTGCGGACGTACGGACCGTGCCACTTTCACCGGATGAAGTCATGAGCTGCGCGGGAATGGATATGAGACTAAAATACTTTTCCAAACCATGGAAAGTGCTAAGTACTCGCCACCTATTTATTTGCTGCGAAGTGAAAGGTTATATTTCAGCTCCGTTACCGTGCATAACGATGCTTTGCGAAATCCTGTGCGTGCTACATAAACCTGTATGAACTAGAATTGACGTATGAGCTGAACGGCACCCCGAGGTAGTACGTACCGAGCCTGCCTGACGGATTTGCCGCAGTAGTAGGCCGCCAGCGAGTAGCGCAATCGCTGCTGCGCGTGATGATGGCTTGCAAACATAAAAGTGTTCAGTGATAATACCCCGTCGTCATTACTTGCGCAGTCGAAAACGCGGAGTTACGTCTTCAACGGAACACAAGCATTTAACATGCCATTCAGTAGCGCTTGTGTTACAGCCATGCTGAGACTCTAGCCGTGTGTACTTCACTCGCATGTTGCAGGTTCGATCAGCACGACCGAAACATGAATATCGAAAAGAATAAATACGTATGCTTTTCGCAACGTCGAAGAAGCTCGCCGAGAGGCGTGGATTGTGGCCGTGACTGCACGTTCCATCGCTCTAACCATTTCGCTTTATTGGTCGAGCTCGAGCGTGTTGGCGGCATGCGGCGCTCCATAATATCCACAATAATTGTGATACATGCAATGCACAAGAGGAGCGATACTTTTATTTTGATCTCGCTCAAGGATATTATACAATAAATACAATCAAAGTGACTTACGAGCGTGAAAGAACATTAACGCACGAGAGGGAACTTGAAGTGCAACTCGCTCCTCGTGAGTTATCAGCTGGTGGTTCATCGTCGCTGTCACTCTCGGTGCTTTCACAGTCTTCTACGTCCAGTGAAAAATCCTCGTCGTCAAGATGGTTTCTTTCAACATCACTGCTGAAAGCAATCTGAAGAATTTTCTCCGCCGAACGACTTCGACCACTCCGCGTCACCACGTTTACAATTAGACAGACGTCTGGGCGCGGAGAAGGTTTTGCTCTCAGACCGGTCAACAAGCGAATCGCTTGCAGTGTGCTGCCACCTATCAACAAACGTACAAAAACAAGAGGCGCAGCGGTGGCTATGAAACCCAACACACTGGCGAAGGAGGACGGCGTGGATGGAAAGCGTTCGCTCCACGAAAGGCGTCGAGCAGACGCGTCCTCGAATGATTGAAACGTCGCTCGCACGATTCGTAACAGCGCTTTGCTGACAAAGGACTGAGGCCTTATTTTAATGTATCGCCTACTTGAGATCGCTCAGTTATACATGAGCACATCGCGAGCCCGCGCGACCTCCCGCGTACAGGGTTATTTGGGACTCATGCACTACAAGAAACACTGACCAACGCTATATGCAAGTAAAACAGTGTGAGCTTCAACTGAATATGTCAGACGATAACATTCAACTAACCCACGTGGCTACAGAAAGCCTCGCAAAGCTGACAGTATGTGTACGCTGTGGGCGAGCATTGAAAGCGCGAGTTGCCACGTATTTTCACGAAAACTTCGCGTCTCGCAAGAACGAAGCAGATTTCTCGTGTCACGGAGGGCCCGGTTTGTTCACTGATGCAGGGAACATGCAAAGTCGTAGTGTTCCTTTCTTGCCAACGCGTTAACACTGAGGCTAGCACAGCCGAACAATTGAGCAACTGCATAGTGCCGCCATTTTGTCGTCTGCTAGCCCTCCTCGAGAGGACGCTCCTGAATTCCGCTCGGTGGCGCGACAGTCTATGGGCATTGCGAATTACATGAAGGGTATGCCTTGAGTGCGTTTTGAATAACGCGCGAGCAAGGCTAGCCACTATTTTGCCTGATAGGCCCTGCATAGATATTAGCGTTATGTATGCATTAACACGTTTAATGCATAACATGCATGCATTGACATACATGCCATAACACGTGTTAATGCATTAACATGCATTAACATGCGTTAACACGTTTTGTTGAAAGTAGGTGCTTGTTCTTGCCACTCCTTTCGGCAGGCCTCGTGTCGTTTTTTCGCTGTTCTTTGCGATGGTATCGTTGTTCCTTTTCCTGCTATTGGTGTGAATCTTGAATTCAAATGTGAGTGCGCGTGTAAATAATAGCATATCGTTAAGCTCGCGCACTACTGCTACCTCTGGAAACAGATGTTATGTGAACGTTTCTATGTCTCAGCGGCATCGCTGTTGTTCCTTGTTGGAGGAGTTGTTGCATTGTTTCGCTGAAAAAAAAGGCAGAAAAAGTTGGGAATGGGCAAAAAAAACTGCCTGCAGCGCACGAGAGATAATTATGTTTATGACCCAAACAAGACAGAAGTTCATGAGAAGAGGCAGCCTTGAAATGACGCGGAATCGTTGATCAATCACTCTCGCTAGAGCCAGCGTATCCACCTTTACGCAGTGTGTGTTCATATCTCTTTTCGTTAATATTCATTTGTGGTTCATTTTTTATTAGAGTTATGTTCCGCAACGACGACTTGCAAAGACTGATGATAACGCAAAGGGAAGTTTGTACTTAATTAATAGCTGCTGCAAATCGACACCAACCAATACTGTACGTTGAGGAAACAAATGAAAAAAAAATTACACCATTTCCCGCTAAAGGGGACCATGAGGCGATGCGAAGCCGGAGAACTTGCACGATCGCGTTCTGTTGGCGTTTGTTGGGCATGCTACCGACCTCGCATCGTGGAACGCGAAGAGGAACGCTACGCGCGTCTTGTCTTCCCTCTAGCTTGGCCGTTAATTCTCACAGGGCGAGCGGGGAACGCGGTCGACAGGTGTGCAAGAGGGGGGCAGCGTAGGAGAGGAGAGAGAGGGGGAGGGGACGCGCATACGCTGGTGCTCATCGAGGCGTTGCGCAGGAGAGAATTTCGGTAAGTGTAGCCCGCGTTTCAGAGGAGGAGTGGAAAGGGAGGTGGAGCGGGGGAGTGGAGAGGGGGAGAGAGAGGGAAAGGGGGAAAGGGAGAGGGGGACGGGAGAGGGTATGCGCATGCGCAGTAAGGGTAGTCACGCCGCACACCACCACCCCCACCACCCCCACCACCACCGGATTGAACTCCGCCATAAGATACTTCGCATTTAAAACGCCAGGCCTGCGCTGAAACCGCAGCACAGTCACAGCGAAAGCTGGAAGAACGGCGTTTCTAGAGCCCGTTGTAAGATCTCTTGAGGCTACTAATACCAGTACACTAGCAAGGTACCCACTACGCCAAAGATCACAATTTTTGTGAAGTTGGAAGCACCTACTAAGCCGTTATTCTTCATTCTGCGGGAAGCGTGGCACCAGCTACACGTCTGTAAGGTATTATGTGTACTTTGTTGAAGCGACGACTGATGACGATGAAGAATTATGGCTCAGCCCTTTGTAATGGGTTGGAAGCTTTAAACTGCCCACCAGTTATCTAATTTGCATTGGGTGACGCCCGGTCGCTATTTCCCTATCCCGCCATGCTGTATAACATACGTTGACGTGGAAGAGAGAAGGGAGGGGTGCGAAGAACTTTATTGAGACCCCGAGGAAATGGATCATGCGCTTATGGGCTTCATTGGCAACCAATACAGGTGCGCTTGCAAGGAACCCATTACGCTATAAATCATCGTAATTTTTTAGAAGTAGGGAAGCAGGCACTATGCCATTTTTCGTCATTTTACGGAGAGCCATGGTACCTGCTAAAGGCATGTAAAACATTATGCGCACTTTGTTGATGCTGTGCCTAACGACGATGAAGAATTATGGCGGAGCCTTTTGTAATGGGTTGGAAGCATTCAACAACCTACGCCTTGCGCAATTCGCATTGTGTGACGCCTGGTTACAGAATTCGCGTTGTGCGACGCTTGGTGCTTATTGTACTCTTCTACCACGCTATATTGCATATGTTAATGTGGTTCCTTCCCGAGATGAAGCCTGTATAGGATCTCTTTGCAAAGCCGTTCGAAGCACCGGCATGGCTCAGAGGTTGAATACTGGGCTCCCACGTAGAGGGCCCAGGTTCGAACCTCGTTCCAGCCTGGAATTTTTTTTCTTATTTTTTTTTCTTATTTCGAGCGATAGTGGTTACGGACACCGGCGGCAGCGGACGACTACGGCGCCAAAAACGGCCTCTGAAATGATCTCATAACAGCTTTCGCTGTAATAGTAGAGCTCGACCGGCCAGCAGGTGCTAGTCGACCAGATTGAGGCCGGGGCTGCTCATCCTTTCGGACCAGAAGTAAGGCTTCCACGTTGCTGTATAGATCCTTTCGCTGTTTAAAAACACAGCTGCTGGACGGCTTCCGGTTTTTGCGCCGGCGTGGCCTAGTAGCATTGCCGGGGAACAAAAGCCTTAGCGAGTAGCCCGCACATTTTCAATACTCTTCTCCCTGTGTGTGGCCAAGTATTTTAAATAAATATTCTTCTTAGCTGCGCACGCAACATTATAAGACTTAGGGCTTCACTTTAAGCGCCTTGCTTTTACCTGAAAGCGGAAAAACAGTCTTTCTTTATTCTGGCACTGCCTAAAAAATCCGCTTTCTGCTTCGGCGTTAGATTGAAGTGACTGGAAGTTTCTTGGGTGCAACACGCGCTGCTTCTATCAAAAAATTGGGGGACCCTTAACTTCGCCTTTAAATGGACCCTCCAACACTTTTCCAGAGCTCATTCTTTTATATTTCTTACTTTCGGGTTGCGTAGACTGAAGGCTGAAGAGATTAGTGCAGCAAGAACGGCAGCGATAGGGGCACGCAGTCCGAAGTTATTCAGCCTAGAACGCTTAAAATACAATAAAATGGAGGCCTACCCTCAACTCGATTTTCGCAGGGTCACCTGACCACGTTTCACTCGCCCTGTGACGTCTGATGGCGCCCCAATGAAATGAACTGAAAGATCCTACGTACTGGAAGTTTGCATACAATGTTGCCCGTTCGTTCCAACGTAATGCCCTATAGAAAATCGTGGGTTGGTGGATGCTGGAAATATTGGTGGATAAGGTGGAAACAATAGTGGACAAGGTGGAAAGAATAGTGGATGTGGTGGAAGCTGTGGTGGCCATAATGGCTGATGATGGCGAGAGTGGAAGAAATGGTGGCAGAAGGTGGTGGTGGTGGCGAGCTTCTTTTGGTGTTAAGTGGAAAATGCTGGCTGATGGTGGCGAGCAAAACATGTTTTGGTGGATGACTTGATGAACAAGCTGGATGACGGTGGCAGGATGGAAGCATGGTGGATGACGGTGGCATGATGAAAATGAACGTGACATTATGAGTGAGAAGTCGCTGTCAGTTCTAATGTTTTCCTCTTGAATGTGCAGAAATATGTGCAGTTCAAAGAAGCCAACACCGATCATTAAGCTTTCCTGCACTATTTTTTTTATTCATGCGGGTTTTCTGGAGCACAGCAGCGTGAATGTTTACACTTTACGCACGTACTTATCAGGTTTACATCCGCGATGCGCTGCTGCATTTTGATGTTGACAAGTGTAGAAGTATCGGTGTGAACAGCGGCAGTAACTGTGTTACATCGCCGCGCGTTTGCCGAGAAGTAAATGAGTCCTTCCAGCGGGGAGACCAGAGCCTCCGCTTGATACCGTCACGCTTGAAACGCAACTCTGGCAATTCTTGCACACTCACTTACCTCAGCGGCACTTTAAAGTAATAGTGAAAATGCATGCAAAGCTAAAATGCACAAACTTTTACCTTCGGCCTAAGTCGAGACAATCCCCACCAAGTATGACTACCACCATCATATTCTACCACCATGATCGCCACCAAAGGTTAGGCATAGCGTAGCGACCGAGTTCGTCTACGTGTTATCGGCGCTCATGGTTTCAGTATACACGATGCCGGTAAGTACGAATGACTTTACAGCACACCTGTGGCATCGGCTAACCTAAATGAAGCATTTTTTTCTTGTGTGCGGTGTCCGCACAAGAAGCGATGACCATAAATGCGACGCGCTTCCAGCAAACGCCTCCGGTCACCAACCGCCGCCGGTCGCACTCGCCGGCGCTTCTCTGACACGTATGCGAGAACATAGAGTTGTCAATTCGTACGCCTTACTGAACCAATATGATGGCATATTTTTCCCGCGCACTGCACTTGTTTTGGCCCAGCTGTTATGCAGTTGTAGCTAATGATACAGCGTCAGATCAATGCGCTGGCACGTCTGCGCTGTACTTTGCGCGAAAAAAAAAAGAACATCACAATACTCAATCAATTGTACGCGCGTATTTATCAAATGAGATTAGAGTCGACAGAAAGCCTCTGCACATGTCGCACTTTGGAAAAAGCGAGAAACGGCTATTAAAACTTCGCAGTAACACCGGGTTGACTATACTCGCGCTCCTTGCTCCACTTGACATATTTCTTTGGAGTTACGTTGTGAATTCTAAAAGAAAGTTAGCGCTGTTGCCATTATCGACGTGCCATTCGTTACCGGCAGCAGTTTGTCTGCGTTTAATAACTACGCAAATTTTAGTAGGTTGTAAAGATCGCGTCTGTCTCCAGTATGAGACATACAAAGCTGAAGCCAAACGGTGTATTATTATGTTGACTAGTCATTTTGCAAGTTGCCAAGCGCGTGTCAGCGTGGCGTAGTGGTAAAGTACTCGGCTCGGGATCCGCAGGTCGGACGTTCGATTCTCGACGGCGGAAGTTTTTTTTTTTTTTGCATACGGTTTTTTTTTCTTTTCTTTTGTACTAGTGCTTTTTACATCGCCTTCTATACAATTATTTATGCGTGACGGCTAGGCACGATGGTGCCGACGCTGTAGAGCCGTTTTACGCTCCGTCGTTCTCCAGCATCCATCATACGCCAACATCCAGCATACACCACGTGCCACCATCTTCCAGCACCATAATCCACCATCATGGTGGATGGTGGAATCCACCATTCCTCATGGTGGAGGAATTTTCAATAGGGTGATGACCGTTGCGATAGTAACCAACAATGTGGTGCATTAAGAGTGAACTGCACGTGCGAAACGAGGCAGATCGCGAACGCCTCTATGATGTTTTGTAGTTTGAGTCATCTTTCTTGTTGCGACGGCGTCTATATCAACGCACTTACATTTTTAAAGACGATAGTCTTTCTTGGGGAACTTAAACGCAGAAATTTTGGTCTGTCTTTCTGTTTGTCGGCACGTCCCTCGATTCAGCCACTCAGCCAAAGTTGAACCACTCGCCCAAGGGCCAGCCGTCTTGAACGGGTACGGCTGTTCATACTTGTGAACGTTGTCGATCAAAAAGTAAATATCATGCATATCTGAGGTGCAACATCACTAGGTAAGTATTAGGTGGCGTGTTCCTTTAATAGAAAATGCATACATACGTAATTTTAAGGACCCTAGTTTCTTAAGCTGCGCTGAAAATGCATAAGAATGGAAGCTTGAGCGAGTTGGTATGCGTTCATCTTTGTTGAAACAGCGCTCACTAGACGACGACAAAGTAAAAGAAGGCACAGGAGAGGCGCTGCCTGTCCTGTGCCTTCTTTTACTTCGTCGTCGTCTAGTGAGCGCTGTTTCAACAAAGCTGAAAATGCGACTGCGCTGAAATTTGCCTTCCTCCGTGCCCTTCGCACGAGCTCATTTTTGTGTTTCGGTTTCGGTTCTGTATTGTACTGTACGAATGCCATGGGTTGGTGTTGAAAAACTTTAGTTTTGAGAAGGCCAAGAAGGTGAAAAAAAATATTTAAAAAATGAAAAAGCAGCGTTGTGGGCGGCCTTCAGGCTGCCGGTTGTGGGCGCCGCTCTGGCGTTCCTGTTTTACCCAGGCGACGTGTAAATAAAAGAGTGTGTGGAGAGTACTCGTTGAGTGCGGACGTTTCTCTGCTTCAGCGCTTCGCGCCAAACCGCGTTTTCGGGCTGGCTGGCGTCCCCGCCGGTCGCGTTGGTCACCGCCGGTCTTCGCCTGCTGCTGCGCCGGGACTACCAGCACGCAACACAGCGCTCATGTTTACTGACGTATTGCCAGATGGCGTCCATATCTCACACAGCGCCTCTTCTATCGTCTTCACACGACATTTGCAGCGAAGCACCAATTTTTTCCCTTGAGTTTCTTCAAACAACGGCGCCTGGAGCGTCCCCAGCGCGTTTCCTCCAGCGCCGTGGCGTTCGGCGCATTCTTTGCCGGGCGCTGCAGTTTTAAAGCTTAAAAATAAAAGAACGTTTGTCTAGTTGGTGCTCAGTGAAAAAAGCATGTTGAAGGAAAACAACACCCAATATGTAACACCGTTGTTACTTCTAACGTTACATTTATCCAATCATAGGCAAGCGCTCATCTTCGTCATTTCCGCCCGTAATAGTTCTGGCGAGCGCCACTACGCGTTGATGCGGTCGGCAGCGATTTAGGCGCTTCACAAAAAGTGTTGGAGGGCCCCTTTAAGAGTTGAACGCAATAGCGAAATCCGGCCCCTAGTGCGCATTTCAACCACTAAGTGCATACTTATTAATGTGTATTGTTACACATACACGCACACAGACACACACACGCGCGCGCGCGCGAGTGGTACATACAGGTTTTTGATCTGAAGCTAGAGTCGCATGGCCTCCAAGATATACGCCGCGCGCATGCCATCTCGCAGGCCATGAAGAGTCTCACAATGCCTCACAGATAGCAGCACATTATCTAGCGTTTGCTGTTTGCTTGATCAACGCCTCCTCTGGAAAGCCCGCGTTGGCTTGATATGTTTTCCGCTAGATGAACATAGTTGTCCATTTTTAGAGCTGTTTGAATGTTCGTGTGTGTTTTTAGCGGCGATGGCTGCACTATCCCGGCCTTTTTCGACCTAGTTTGATGGCCTCCCAAATGCGCCTACAAATCGCCGAATGGGCTCGTTTTCGTCGTGACACCTGTCGAACAAAATTCGTTAAGGAGACTCCTTCCACTACATGACATTTATGTAGTGTTTTTTTTCTTTTCCGAAATAGGTGCAAGTACCATGGTGGCTTTGTGGTAGGACACCTGCTTGCAACGTGAACGGGCCGGGTTCGATCTTCGGTAGGACCGAAAATTTTATTTTTTATTTGATTTGCTTCTTTCTCGATTTTTCGCTCACAACCAACGGTGCTAACGCCGACGGCGGAATTTCTGCGACACGAGCTCTCTGACGCTATCGCGTTAAAATGTTGAAACCAACCGAAAAGGCGAATAAATAGAAAAAGGCGGCGAAATTCAGAATACTAAGTTTCCCTACGAATGCGAACAACGCCGTTGTAGCGCTGATGGAGCCAACGTGAAAGGAGCTCCAACAGTGATCCTTTGTTTAAGCTGTCACTGTAGCCCAAGCTTTTTTGACAACTTCTTGTGGAATATATATGCTGAAACTAATAGTATTTCTTACCACTATAAAAAACAGGTATTTTTTCGCATAAAACAGCAAACCATATTTCAAGCACTTGACTATGACAACAAAACACTGGTTGGGCTAGTCTTTTTATCCCCGAAAACATTGATGAGTAGCGCAAACTACGATGACCGCGAAGGTAGAGGCATAGAGTTTCCTACAACATTTACCAGAGGAATTTCTGGCGCTAGTGCGAATGGAGGCTGCCATAGAATTTCTTACAAGTAAGTGTAGGAAACTCTATGGAGGCTGCAACGCATAGCGCTTCAGCCAGCATGGGTAGAATGACCTAGAATAGGGGGAATGTCCAAAGCGCCGCGCGAATACATGGGAGGAGCGAGGGCCTTTTGCGGCGAACTTCCGCGCCGCGGCGCTGCCGTGCCGGACCCGTTGGCTTTCTCCGTGGCGGAAGCCGCGTCAAAGCGGCGAGCGTCTGCTACGCGCGTGATATTTTGGCCGCTATTAGCTAAAATTGCGGAGATTTGGGCAATATTTATTACTGCGTCACTGCAACATAATACTGCAGCGACTCATCACACAGAGAACGCGTTTGTTAGTTTGTGTGTTGTGAAACGAGGGTTTTGTATTCATCCTTTCAGCTGGTTTGTCACCGCATTGGTCCACACTTCCGTGGCTGTTTGAGTAACGCATCCTGCGCGCACTTCATCGTGAGAAAAGGCGCTTAGCTTACTTTCGTGTGGAATGACGAACGTGAACTTGCTGCAGGAGAGAATAAACTGGAGATAACCAGGAGAACGGTTGCACATAAGCACGTAGTTACTAGCTCATGCATGCTAACGCGTTTGCACCCTTCATATCCTATCTTTTATTTCGCGCATTCGATTTGTTTTACAAGGCTGCCTCCGGCTCTCTGCTCTTTCAAGCCATTTCATGCGAAGCCGAATGTGTCAGTCGGCGTGGCCGCGGTACCAAAAGTAAAAAATTACTCGCGTAGCTCGCGTCTCGTTCACTTGGTATACACGAAAATTGGCATGGAGGGGCACGAATGTACTACGTATGCCCAACACGACCGATAGGTCATGGCATCAGAAACCTGACATGCTTGCCGTTTGCGTAACGACTAACAATAATAATATGGTGTGTGGCGCGCAAACCCGCTTTCTGTAGACAGAAATAATTCTGACGACGTACGTGTGGTCTGGTGATTTGTTTCTGTGAGGTGATAAAAAACGCTGTGGTAACCAATATCGATCTCGACATGTAAGGCTTACCCATACATTTTGAAGAACTGACCGCATAGGTAAAATGTATGCGAAAAAAATACATGAAAAAACAAAACATTGTCCCTTATGCATTCGCCTGAGTCAGTCGATGCATTGAACCTCCCTCGCCCCTCTACGAAAGCTTTCTGCACATAACGTGGTTTCGGACCGCCGACAGGATCGAAAGCATTACAAGCTTTCTGCACCTCACCGGCTTTTACATTGCCTCCGTAATAGCCCCCCGATCACGGAGGCAATGCAAAGCGACCATGTCACGTGGTGGCGTCATCATATGACGGCATAGTGACGACTCAAGTTCTGTCGACGTCATCGCGTGATGATTTTGTGCATCACTTGTGTTGGCTACGCTGGATGCCGACGGTCAATTTTCGTGTTTGATGAGGCATCTGAGGCTTTAGCCTTAAAAAAAGAACAAACCAAAGAAAATGAAACGATAACAGTGCAACGTCGTGTATGCCTCACTTCATGCTACGAGCGATTGCCCGAAAACAAACGTGATTCTCAGTTCAGAGTATCTGATTGCACTCGTCTGCGAGACAAAATGGGCTTGCTTTACCCGTCTGGTCATCGCTTTATATTTATTCAAGAGATGAGCAGACTCGCTCTTTAAGTACTCCGGAGCTTCAGCACGAAATTGTCGTGGACGCTATGTTGAGGTCATCAGGAAAAAACGGGAAATTGCGGTCGGGTTCCCTGTTGGCGCGCACTCAACTGCCGCGGAAACAATTGTATTTTATGTAACTACTTGTCCACATCTTTTTGTAAAGTCTCTGAACCGGGCGAACGCTAACCTCCGAGAACCGTGAGAACATCTGAAGTTGAGAATGAGTTGTTTGAAACTGTTTTCATTTCGTACGGTGAAGGCTTGAAGCAATGCATGCATCTCGCGCGAACGTTCCATACTAACGTTCAGCGATCCAGTGCACGTGTATATATTATGACATGTTGCATTTTTTCACGCTAGGTGCATAAGGGAGCTCTGCATTTGAACAATTTTTTGAAGCGATTGAGATATTACACTTCTATTTGTCAATTTCTTACCGTATTTTCAGTTCAGGCAGAATGTACAGCAAGAATGGGCGCATTTGTAACTTTGTTTCATGATATCTGGATATTTGAAAACCATTCTATATTAAGCGTTTTATGCAAAAACTTGTGGAACAAGGTTAGTTTACCTGGCAATCCTTTAATTTCAAATGTTTGCGCACGGTGAGCCTTGTTCTACGCTACCTAAGGAGCAAAAATAAGCCAACAGCATTGCGGCCGTATGGTCGTCTCTACTCATTTTTTTTTTTTTTGTTTCCCTTGCGTCTTGCTGGTGTGATCCGTACATAATAAAGAGCTAGTAGAGGCTAATGAATTGTCGAATAAAGCGGTGTGCATATGGCTAGCGAACCAGTGGCGACCATGAGTAAAAAGCTCGTAGTGTGAAGCGGTCACTACGCGCAAGTATTTAAGGTGACTGCGCATGCAATAAACTTTTTTTTTATTACTCCTAATTCGTGCATGCGTGATGCTATTGCCCGATTACTCCTGCGAATAAGGTTTCTTTTTTTCCTTCGTTGCTTGTGCGTGTCCGTTTTGCGCGTTTTTACACACGCACCAACGTTCTCGAACTCAGTGACTGGAGCTATAGGCCACGCTGATGCCGCTTGACACATGATATTTTGCATTCTGTTGTTGCCCCAGCACTAACACAACGCTTAAAGACGGATAAGCTCCATTCCGCGGCGCAATATAAAAGTTAAGTAGACTTCAAGTGCCCTGTGTGGAAACTCGGCGCAAAAAACTACAACGCGTAGCAGACGCCCCTCGCTTTCCGTGCGCTACCCGAGCGCGGAAAGCCCATGGGTACGGCGCAGCAGCGGCGCGGCGCGGGAGTTCACCGCAAAAGGCCCACGCGGGAGCCGGCGCTTTGGACACTCCCCCTATTCTAGGTCACTCTAAGCATGGGTGTTGTGGCTAGAGGGAGAGATGGCAGAATCGGCATGGCTGCGCCGTGCAAGTCGGTGCGGCACATTTCCGAGAATAGGAAGAGCGGGCATCGAGGCACCCTATCCGAGATGCCTCTGCGCTCAAGCCACTTAAACAGCTCCGATGCGGCGACGCTGCTATCGGCCTGGAGATGTCATCCGCGCCGCCGCATCGTCATGAAAAACATTGAAGGACACTTTGAAAACTCCAAACTGTGTTCGCCGAAAGTCTGTGGCCATTCCAATCCGCCGACGGGCGCCGCCGCCGCGTGGCGCAAATGTGGCGCTGCACGCGTTAAGGCACGTACACACTGGCACAACGTACACAGTATCAAATTAACGAAACGGCCGGAAGGGCACCAAGACTGTGGCATGTAAATCATGCTGTACATGACATGCATGTCATGATTTTCATGTTATGACCAGTCATTTATGTTTGTCATACAGCCTCGTTATGCCATACCAATTTTGGTATACACTCCATGTACGAAACGGCCAGGAGAGCACAAATTCGTAGGCGGCTAGATAGGTAGATAGAGAGATGGATACGCTCAAAGTCGCAGAATATCGCTAAGAAATGCTTCACATTTAAAAAAACCAAGTCAGACGCAAACCCACAGGTCCTCATAGCTCGAAAAGTCACCGATGATCACGATACTCCCTCATGCGAATTCTGAGCGCAGCTTTGTGTTGCGGCAACGCGAACGGTGTTTGAATTTCTGGCTATCCACATTGGAACATTCGTTAAATATTGCCACAAAAACTGCCAGTGCTCGAGTGCTACGCACGCCACTCTGTGCATTGCAGGCGTCATCGACATCCCCTTCACGACAAGCTAGACAGTAGCCGCGCACCCACCAGCCCTGCATGCGCATGAACTCCGACCGAAGAGTGAGCACGCATGACGGAGGAAGAAAGCGATGTTAGAGGCCAGTGGCTCAAGATATCGACAGAATCCACGTTCGCTGTCTTTCATCCTCGTTCGCTCTATCGGTTACGCCGACTACACCAACGGCGATGCCGAACAACGCAGGAAGAGACGCCTAAGAGCTGCGCTCTAAAAGCACAGCGCGTATCGTAGAACGTCGTGTACTCTAATCGGCGTGCACAACTCAGTTTCACGATAATTTGGACACGTCTAATTCACTCCATATTCTTCATTAAATTTGTATAAAATGTTGTTGCACAATTTCGCTTTCGCAATTTGTTTAGGAGCGCTAGATTTCACGAATGAACAGCGCGTGCATAGCCTCAGCCGTGCGCCCTTTGCGCGGAAAGATTATATATGGCGGACGCCGCCGGAGCGGAGGCGTGGTGGTGACGTGAACAGCGTCATCGCCGCACCGCGACGTCACTGCCCCGCCCATTCGCCAGACTCTCCCCATCGACGGTTCTGGCGCGCGGTAGAATCACTGGAAAATCAGAGTACCGCAAAGGTAGGCTGCACGCGGGCAACATTGGGTAGCGGCGGCCATGTCCCTTCCAGACCGTCCGGCGCGTTGCTAGCGTGTGTTGAGAAGTGACCGATCTTTTAGCCTCAGTGCCGTGTTACGCTCGGCAGAACGGCATTATGCGTGTGTGTTTCTTCAAGAGTCATCGACAGGTATGGATCGACCGCACGGTTAGCGGTGTAACTAATGAAACGTACGGCGAATGTTGCCATGTGCTCGCGAACTCTCTTCATGGCTTCATCGGTCTCTTTTCGCGTCACGCCCGGGCGTGTTCGCTAGGTCCGGATCTGTAAACATAGTTGTATTGGCGCATTGACATCGTGCGAGATGCCATTTACTTCGACGTTTGGTGAATCCTAAAACTGTTTGCGCTAGCTTTGCAGTCGGTGTACAACATCGAGAACATTCAACATTGCGTCCTTCGACTGATCGCTGACGCATGGCTTGCTTGCGCACCGTGCTTGCTGTTCAACTGGTTGATATGTGTAATAGAAGTTGTGTGTGTATGGTAATTGGAAGTTGTGCGCGACGTCTTGATTCGGAACGCCAGCAGCCAAATGCACGGGTGAATCGGCGTGCGGTAGGTAAGGTGCATCTTATCTTACGATACGTAGAAAATAGGCCATCAAAAATTATTGACATCACTACTTAATTGTTTCATTTCCTATTTCTTGTCTCCTTAATATTCCCAACGTTGCAATGAATTTGCAAATATTTTGCTGTGTTCCGACAAACAGTTTTTTTTTTTCTTTCTTTCTTTTGGCGTTGCCACCGCGTAAACAGCTGGGGTTCGGTTTCTGCACTGCTGCACTTTTTTTTTTATAATGCACTCTTATTAAATCTTCCTCGGCACGGTGCTTTATGTTCTTTTGATCAGAAATATCACATCCCGGAATTTTTAAAGCGCATGCTACTGCAACACAGTATGTATATAGACCTAGGGCTCGCATAAAATCGACTCCCTAAATGCGTGGGATCTGCTTTCTTTTTTTTTTCTTTTTTTTTTGCTGTGACCATTTCTCACCAACTATACAGTATTTCAAGGGTACGCTCGGTGCAATGCAGCATTAGCAGCATTTTTTTTGCAACAAATGTAAAAATACGCTTGATAATATTGCCTTATACCAAGTTTATCAACAGAGTTCCACGCTTCTGTTCTGTTTTGTGCAGTGCCAAAGATCATGCCACAATTGTCTTCAAGGTATACCAGTAAACAGTTATTATTTTAATAAATCTTCGATTTCGCTCTCGTGAGTGACACGCTTATAACTCAGATAGCATGCGTAATCTGTTCAACAGATCGAGACATAAACAGCCGAGCAAATAGAAAGGTATGTAGTTTTCAATATAGCTGACCATAGCGAACCGAAAAGGTGAAGTATCCTGTCGCATAATATTTTTTCCAGCAAAGTTAGTGTAGTTCAATGCAGGAAGAAGTGTTACTCAAGGGGGGCGAATTCGTTCAGGCCAACTATGCAGCCACGTAGAACGGCGCTCTTTGACATTAAATTTTCCCACACGGCAAACAAGATTCCATGAGTAGCTCACCAGGAACGTTCGATTGCTGGTGAACTACTCTCTTCTGGCATCTGCTTGCAGTGGCGCAGCGAGGGGGTGGCACACCGGGTCCGTGCCCCCCTCCCCCCGAAAAAAATGTCTGGTTACGCCCCTGTCTGCATGACGCGTTTAAAAAAGCGACGAAGTACTTATGGGGACTGTGGTACTGCTAAATGTCCGGCCACGTTCTGCATTGAACGCGCCTGCACCCAAAGCGCTTGGAAGGGATATGGCGGCGAGAGGTCACGTGATGCGAGTAAGCCAATCGCGTCGGCGGCGGCGCGCGGAAAACAGATGCGATACTCTGAAATTTTTCCAGTGACTCTAGCGCGCGGGAGAGTGCAGCGCCGCCAGTGGGGCTCTTCGATTTTCCACTTCAGTTGTGTGATTGTGTGAGTTGTTAGTAAGGGTGGTGCGTGGCATTGCCTTTTGTGTCTCGTGTTGTCGCGGGCCGGCGAAAACAACACGACTAACACGGTGGCTGAAAAGCGTACCGCCCGCTCCTCTGTGCTGATTCCGTGAGAGAACCGTGTAAAATGCGCTGTGAATTGTTGCAATGCCCGCGTCCTCTTTTCCTGTGTGCAAGGTGTATTTGCAAGTGTATGCAAGCAGCTGCAGCGTTCGTTCATGTTGAACGTTTCCTGCCTTCGTATGTTTGTTTTGGCCGCACATGGAGGTGCCTGCCGTGGTTATTTTAGAGGAAAATTATGGACCTTGCTTTGAAATGATATCGACTCTCAGTGGAATGAATCAAAGAAGACGGGCGCGGAACTCGGGATATTTGATGTCTTCTGTGATTTCAGTGCGTGTGCTCCGCCGAATGATTATTGACTGTTGCGGCGCAGCACAATGCGTGTGCTGCGGCGGTTGATTATTCAAGCGCGGAGGCCGACTTGTGGGGATTCCAACTTAAACGCACCCACAGGGGCTGATCCAGACTTGCGTTTTGGTGAAAAAAAAACAAAAACAAAGGGGGAGGGGTGGCGAAATTCGATCGACTTTTTGATCACGGCGCGTGTCGTCTTTCTCTTTTTGCTTCTACTTACGCGGCCGTTATGGGCGGAAAATGCTCGGGGCACATCGTATTTCACCGCTCCCGTGCTAGCAGCGTGCTTTACCTATATTTTAGTGATTGAAATTTTGTACCTTTACTAATGCCCCGTTCTCCCCAGCATAATGTATTGCATGTCATGAGAAAATTAGACCTGGCGCTGTGGCTGCCTAATATTTGCTCTCCTGAAGGCGTGACCGTTACTTGCGTCACGCACGATTCAGGAAACTGTGAGGGATGCAATTTAGCTTTGTGTAAGTTGGAGAAGGACAGGGGGGGGGGGGGGCATTGTGACGGCAATATTAGCTCTACTCTTATTGGTACAGTATCTCAAAACTGCTCGTTTATTCTGGTGGCGGATTTCATTCTGCATTAGTCTTGCTTTCAATCAGGTTTTGTTAGTTTTCCCATCTTCGTGCCCTCATGCACGGTCTAAACAAATCGTCGCGTTGGGGTAATTGCTCTACTGGAATGACTATGCACGGTGGTCTGATTCAGGGTTCTTTATTATGATATTCAACTAGCTTTAACCCCGCTTGTAAGCTTTGTGGACACCCTGGTGTATGAGGCTATGCGTGTGAAGATAATGGTAGGACTATTCGCTTTTCCTTGGGATTACTCTAGGCGCACGAAGCTATTGGGTACACACCGTGGTCCGCAAACTGTTGCGAATGTAATAATCTGTCTGATAACATTTACGTGAGTCCTTTTTATTCCGTGGCCTGATGACACTGCACCGAACCGTCGCATCTAACCGTCGTTAACTAAGAATTTTCAGTGACTTGCAGTTCCGAAAGCGACGGTTACGTCCAGCTTATATGAAAGTACACTTCACCAATTTCACAAACGATTACACTGTGATTTAGAGATAGAATGCCGTGTCGGGGGAATGCCGGTGGATCTCACGACTGAGAACGCAAGCGCGCTAGCCAAGGGTGACATTGTTTTCAGTAGGTGGAATGCCATTCATGTTACCTTCCTCGCTTACACACACACCTGGGCAATTATGCGTAGCCAGTGTGCACAAAAGGCTCATGATAGAAGGTTGGGCAGCATTGATGATTTCAAGGCGAGCTTATCTCCTCTACTAAAAACCGCTGGCTAATTACTAGTACAATACCATGCTAGCGCTAGTAATTTCGCGTGGCTTCATCGCAGACGCGTTAGAGTTATTGTAGCATGTTTATTTGTCGTTCGTAGGTGGTGTTTGTGACAAGTATTTCTTTCCGAAAAACTTCTTTTCGGCATGCTTTACGTGTTATTGCACAAGAAAACCTGAATCCTTGGTTTGAAAGATGTCGATTTTTTGGATTGCTCAGTGTATGACAGTGACGCGGTCATACGCTCTGAAACACTTGTGCTCAACGGCCTCAGCCGCATAGCATTGCGTCTGAAAATGCCCTTTTCTTTACGTATCCGTGGCCTAGGGACAAGTTGCACAAGTTTAGTGCAATATAAACAATTCGCTTTGCTTACCTTTTCTTCACAAATGCGTAAACGTGGGTACCGCTGAAGCTGGAGAGAGAGAAGAATGGCGTCCCGGTGGTGCAATTGATCCGGCTATGGTCAGGCCTAACAATGATGAGTGCGGATGCGCCGTAGTCATGACAGCCGCCGTTTTAAAGAACGAAGAACTATTCCACTGACAAAGCATTTTAAAATATTGCTTTTAACGCATAAGTAATCTAATAGCAGCATAGTGATCGATTGCTTCTTGTTCAGATTTGGTGATTGCGCCACCTTGCAGGTGGCATGAACCCTACGTGCTTGGGCCGTGGAAGGCGACCATTGACCACTCTTTATGTTTGCTATGTTACTGTATGGTTGTACCTCCTAAATGTAGGGTTCATGCCACCTGCAAGGTGGCGCAATCACCAAATCTGAACTAGAAGCAATCGATCACTATGCTGCTATTAGATAACTTATGCGTTAAAAGCAATATTTTAAAATGCTTAGTCAGTGAAATAGTTCTTCGTACTTTAAAACGGCGGTTGCCTGGGTCGCGGAAGGCGATCATTGACCACTCTTTATGTTTGTTATGTTACTCTATGGTTGTACCTCCTATATGTGTCTTCCTCCGTGGGCGGCTTTACTCACGAATCTACACGAGAGCTTAACTTGATAGTGTCACGATAAGGAATGAAGAGGCCGTAAAGCGCCAACAAAGCCGATTGAATGGGAGCTATAACTGAATTCTATTTAGTTTCAGCAGCCATTTGGGCATAAGCTTCGCTGGTGATAAATTAATGAATCTACGTGTCTAACAATAACATTTTACCGACTATTACAAACTGCACGGGTATTTTTTGCATTACACGCGAAACCTTATGTCACACCGTCAATTATTTTTCGGACGCGAAGCTGCAGGTATTATACGTTACCGATATAAACCTCGTTTCCTTGCTGCCCTGAAACACGGCCCCTTCCGACTCGGGGTAATTTGCCTACTTAAACGGCCAATGGTACTCGGCTACAGAATAGTTAAAATGGTCATGCATGATTCTTCACCCTGAGTTTTAAGTGTAATGCACTTATTCACCCAAGGCGTACGACGTCCATCCTGATACAATATGCTTCAGAAGCTGACAAGCGCGTGAGTTCGCCGTCACTGGCGTTGCAGCCAAAACAAATATCTTATCTGAAGTGGCATTGCAGATATCAGTGTTAGTAGCGCCGTCTGCACGTTTTTGAAGGTTTTGCGCATGTGTACAATTTCATCGTTCTTTTGTGAGTAAATTTTTCAGTTGATGTCTAGCGCCCGTCGTGTCTACTTGTCTCTTTCTCTTGTGTTTGTTCCGCTGCGCTTGCTAAGATGCGGAAGTTCCACACCCACCAACTAGCCCAAATTTCCGCGTTGAATAGTCTGCTTTCTAGTACAATGGGCCCTGTCCTTGGGAGCTTTTTATGTCACAATCCTTCTGTAACTTCAGCCTCCTTGGGAAATCTTATCATCATAACTGCCTGCCGAGCGCGAGCGGTTGCCTTCTGCATCACAAATTGGTCCCTTTTGAGGTGCTGAAGCTATTCACGCCTTGAGTGCCATCGAGTCATCATTCAAGAAGTATTTTGAACTTATGGCGCTCGGAGCTACGTCACCAGAATCGTCACTACCAGGTGTGTCTGCGGGTCTTCTCGGTTGCACTTGTCGGCGACAACCAGCAGGGTGAAGTATGTCTCGTAGGTTCGCACGAGAGGCCGCGAACGTGACTGATTTCCTGTGGGCCAGAACTCTGCATTCGCTTCTTGCCTGGACCAAGAAACGTGCATCCGCGGAGGACTAGTCTGACAAGTCAGGGAAGGTGACGTTCCTTGTAATTTGCCCCTTACCAGAAAACGTGAGGAATGTGTTAGATAATGGTACAAAGATTCGCACCGAGTTCAGTGACAACACTGTTAAATTGCTTTCTGTTGTGAGGAATGTCGCGAATAGAATGGAGCCCGATGAGCAAAACCGTGTTCCTTCCGAATGTATTGATCGCATTATGTCCAGACGCAAGCGTTTCCGATCCGACATTCATGTTCAGGATACCGCAAGCTTTTTAATAAAAATAACTTATCCGCTTCTGGTGTCAGATAAAGAGGCGGATTTGTTGGGCTCCCTACGGATGTGTTTCAGAAAAAGCTTATTTAGCTGTTAAAAAAAGCACAGCATATATCCACGTGGTGAACGATGATGAGTGGGGCGAAGCGAACTCGCGCTGCAGCACGGCGATGGCATTGGCGCGAGCGTGGTCCTTCTTCATGGAAGATATTGTGACTAGATTGTTTGAGAACCACAATATGTTGCACACACCGCAACTAAGGCCGAAACCGTTATCAGGAAGCCCCGCTGGAAGCGCGCGACCGCGCCTTCGGGCAGAGCCCGCCTCGTGCGTTTTGCAGCCACTTCACGCGCTCGCACAGCCTCGGGCTCTGCCTGCCGCTACGCGCGCTTTCCTCGCGGCTTCACGGTCCTTCACATTTTGAAGATCCGATTCGCGCCGCAGCCGAGCAGCTTCGGCCTCGCGGGCTCGAACGGCGGGTTCTTCTCGCCGCAGCCTGAAGCTTGTCGAGCAGCTTCGGCCTCGCGGGCTCGAACGGCGGGGTCTTTCTTGCCGCAGCCGTGCAGCTTGTCGAGCAACTTCGGCTTCGCGGGCTCGAACGGGCGGAATCTGCTTCGCGGCGTCGACGGGCAGCTTCGGCCTCGCGGGCTCTCACCTCAGGATTCTGTCTGCGAGCGTGCGCTGACGCCGCCTTCCGTGCCCTCCGTTCCGCAGCCTTGTCTTTCCATCTGGCGACTCCGAGCTAAAGAGAAAGCGTGCCAAGAGGGAGCCTCATGGCGCGTTACATCTGAAATGTTGTCTTCGGTTGTCGTTGAAAACACGAGACGTAGTAAAGAAGAAAGAACGCCACGCATGGAGAACACGCAAAAAAAAAAAAAAAACGAGTGTCAGTCGTCAACGTCGTCTTCTTCTTCTACTGCATACCAGAACGCGCGCAGTAATGAAGAATGAATGCCGCACAGGCGAACACGCAACGAGAGTCTCACTCGTCAACGTCGCCTTCTTCTTCTACTGCATACCAGAACGCGCGCTTCTCACGAGCTAGAGGTGGCTACTACAACGCTACAACAAACGGAGGATGGACAGACCCACGGCATAAGGAGCTTCGGCCCTAAAATAATTTTTAGGGGCGAAGCACCTGAAGGCGGCACCCGTTCGTCTCTCGTAGTAGTGCGTAACCAGTCGTAACGCTAGTACCAGATCTTGACCTCCAAGGTGGTGCCGGTGGGAGATTTTTGCTGTGCGTTGTTGAACAATAAAAAATTCGCAGCGTGCGCGTTAACTAAAAGCCGAATTCTTCTGTCTCTCATTCCCCATTAGCAGCCATTGGCATGCTCCAGTAGGAAGCGTTAGTAGAAGTAGAAGTGTAAGTGTTAGCTAAAAGCCGACTTCTTCTGTCTCTCATTCCCATTAGCAGCCATTGTTTACCTCCAAGGTAGTGCCTGGTGAGATTTCTCCTGTGCGTGATTAAACAATAAAAATTTTGTTCAAAACGCCGTTGATTGATGAAATAAACCAACGAAAGACGCCAGATGTTTTCTAAGAGCAAAACGAAAGAACGCCAGATGTTTCTAAAGCAAAACGAAAAGACGCCAGCTGCTTAACGAAAGACGCCAGATGTTTTCTAAAGCAATGGTTTTCTAAACAATGAAAATTCACAGCGTACATGTAAAATTAAAGTGAGCTGCAAGTCGTTATAACTCATCGAACCTTTAGTATAAACGCGCCCAATCTCACGTCGGTGATGATGTACTGGGCAGAATTCACGGAAGATTCACGGTTTACCGATGAACCTCCGCAGCTTCGCCCACTCATCATCATTCACTCCATGTATATGCCGTGATTTTTTCGCTCATAAAATGATCTCGAAAAGAATAAGGAAGAAAGGTTTGGCTCTTTGTGATGCGATGAGCTTACAGAATCTCAAGATCACAGGTGGTGCAGAAAAAGACCTCTTAGATATATTTTTCTCGGTTAAGACGCGCAAAGAAGGAATGCCTTTATGGCGATTGTAACCAAAAGGCATTCATAGCAGGGTACCGTATGGAAATTCCTGCAAAGGCGTCTCAATTTCCTTGAATTGAATGGCCCTTACCGTGTGGCCAATTCTTTCGAAATATGATCATCCTCAGCAGCAATTATATGCTTTCTCTGTTGACGTTGTTGATCTTTTTTACTCTATTCCCCAAAAGCAACTGTTCTGTGCTGTAAGTGAGAGTATTGGTGACATTGGTTATTTGGCCTTTCAACATGCTATCGGCTTAAATATTGACAATTTCATGGAATTTTTAGGATTTTACTTGTCCTGTACCACCGTTTCTTTTAATGATACTTCCTTCCTTCAAAAGGATGGAATTTGTATTGGACCATGTACTGCTCCAGTTTTAAGCGATTTATTCTTATCTTTCTGTGACAAGCGTGTCTCTGCGGGTATCGAGCAATCTTGCGCTGCTAAGATTTCAAACATTTCAGATATGTAGACGATTACGTAGGAATATTAAAGGAAGCGAAGCCGGGGTTTCTTAAGAGATTTTGCAACAAGTCCTGACCATTTCTGAGTCATGTGGCAAATGACTCCAACCCACGTTTGAGCTACCTGAATCAGGATGTGTGCAGTTTCCTGATCTCTGCCTAAGTGTGCATGAAATCAGGTATGCTGGAGATACCCATCCGACATCCAAAAAACCAGTCCTCAGCATAGATTCGGCCGATTCTAAGATAGTAAAAAGGGGTATATCAAAATAAAAAAAAATTCGTCATCTCCCACTAAAGGGACCCATGTGGCGATGCGAAGCAGCGCATGGGTTGACTTATTGTTCCGTTCATCACGGGCGTCCTTACAAGTGGAGCACACCCTTACAAGTGGAGCACACCACACCAAATGCGTCCTTACAAGTGGAGCACACCATAAATTTACTGTAGTTGTTGCTGTTACTCGTCCCAAACTCTTGTTGCAGCACGCCACGCGAGTTCATCGCGCGTCTGCAGAATCTCGTTCCCCGACGCCATCACGTGATTGCTGAAAGAGTGTAAGGTGGAGAGGCTACAGCGTCTTACGCAGCCTCTGACACAGGCCCGAACGCGCTAGCGCGTGCCTACACGTTCTGACAAGGATACAGCGCGTTGGTTCATCGCGCGTCTGCAGAACCTCGTTCGCCGACGCCATCACATGATTGCTGAGAGAGAGTAAGGTGGAGAGGCCACAGCGTCTTACGCAGCCTCTGACACAAACCCGAACGCGCTAGCGCGTGCCTACACGTTCTGACTAGGATACAGCGCGTTGGTGCATCGCGCGTCTGCAGAATCTCGTTCCCCGACGCCATCACGTGATTGCTGAAAGAGTGTAAGGTGGAGAGGCCACAGCGTCTTACGCAGCCTCTGACACAGGCCCGAACGCGCTAGCGCGTGCCTACACGTTCCGACTAGGATACAGCGCGTTGGTTCATCGCGCGTCTGCAGAACCTCGTTCGCCGACGCCATCACATGATTGCTGTGAGAGAGTAAGGGGAAAGGCCACAGGGTCTTACACAAGCCCGAACGCGTTAGCGCGTGCCAGCACACATGGATTTGTCTGCGTTACGCCAAGCGAGGACAGCATACGGTAGCACGGGCTGGTAAAGTGCTCTGCACGTATCATCATCAAGGCGGTCAAAGAACAAGAGGAAGAATACTTTTTCGCGCGTGCGCGCACACAGATGGCTATGTTAGGTGGTAAAAGCGGATAGTTGCCAATGGAACTATGGACAAAGCCCAGCGCAAAAGCTGCTTCGCATTAAAAACAGCATGCGCGCTGCTCTCAGAAAGTGTTGCGCTCATGAGGTCAAGTGCAGCCTTCAGCTCCAGGTGCTCCGCCTACGCATGGCTGGCTTCCCCTTTGAATTGTTGGCTTTCACTGCCAGAAGCTTGATTAAGGAACTGAACAACGGGATACACACTGGCCCCAATCAGCAGGATGCCAAAATGGTGCGCCCCATGGTTGTGCCGCACGTGCATGACCTCTCCCATCGCCTCAAGAAGGTGGCCGGGAAGTGTGACATTTGATTTTTTTTTGCACCTGAAAAGCTCGCACGCATACGCAGTCGTGTGAATGGAGCTGAGAAGGCTGGATGCACAAAAAAAACATGCCACCACTTTCATTTGTTTGCCATGTGGGTGTGGTGTATAGGATCCCACTCACCTGTGGAATGTGTTATGTATGCCAAACTGGCCGATGCATGAACGAAAGGCCGAGAGAGCAACGCGCAGCTGTCAATTCATTGGCGAAGGGTGGACATTTGCAGATCACTGCCGAAGGTGTTCCTGCACGCTGGCTTTGAGGCGCTGAAATCTTTCACACCTTTGATGTCGCAGCAAGCGCACGAATTTTTAAGCATATTGTATCAGTTTAGAAGCTCACAGCTGCGTGAGTTCGCCGTCACTGGCGTTGCATGTAAAAGAGATAGTGTATCTAAAGCGACAATGCAGATATCAGTGTAGAGCACCGTCTGCACCGCTTTGAAGGCTTGATCGTTTTGTGTTAGTAAATTTTCAGTTCATGTCCAGCGCTCATCCTGTCTGTCTCTTTCTCTCTGTTTGGTTACGTTGCGCTTGCTAGGACGCACAAGTTACAAATCTGAATAGTGCGCCGCTTACGCAGCTTCCCATAGTAATAATTGCTGGGGACCTACGTTCCAAAAACCACGATATGAATTTGAGGGCGCTGTAGTGGAATGCTTCGGAAATTCAACCACACCTGGGGTTTTTAAACGTGCTCCTTAATCTGAGTACACGGGCGCGTATCACTCTGCCTCCATCGTTGTGATTCTACCAAGGCCGGATTTGATCCCACAAATTTCGGTTTTAAGCAGTCGAGCGCCATAACCACTAGTGGTGGTTACAGCGGTTCGCGATAGCTTGTATATAGTGTTCGATGGGAGCAGGATGGATCAACAGCCACCACAGCGCGAAACAGTACAGCTGTAGTTCATGAAATGTTGGAACTCTATTTGCTGCTTCCGGAAATTGCTAGCAA